>NC_088921.1:51480000-51757500 GCF_038396675.1 Hydra vulgaris
CTATTTTTATCTAATAACATAGCATCAACTGGTTGAGGTATTAAATAAATTCCGTTATCATTATGACGACTCTTGTTGACTATTCCATTATTGCATGCATCCTTAATGTATAACCTGGAGTAAATTATTTTTGCTGTTGCTTTTAATACATTTCTGAAGGGTAAGATTAATTTTGAATTGATGCTTGATTTATGATTATAAGTGAATGGTTATATAGGAAACTTTAGTAAGCCAATTAAATTGATATTTCTGTGTTATTTAATTCTCTGCTGCACAGATTGAAGAAGATTATTAGCAAAAAATTTATTTTTCTCCACCAAATCATCTATGATGAATATCAATAAACCTGCATCAAGTAGAGTAGCATGCCAAGTACTTCTGCCAAGCCTTTCTATTCCAATTTTTATTGGTAGTAGCTAAATTGTTATTGCATTTGTTACCACATATTCTTCTTTGGAAATATTGAAAATTTCTTTTAAATCAACCATTGCTTTTAATATAAATGTTTTTACTTTAAGAAATCTTTCTAGAATTGCAACAGGACTATTCTAACTTGTTTTTACATTTAATATTAGCTTAAGTTTAATGAAACATACATTTGTAAGATTTCATTTTTAAGAGCTGATTTGCGGAACATTCAAAAAACTTTTTGAATCTTCAAACTTTTCCTTTTTGAATCTTCAAGCCTTTCTTGTTCTTGTTCATCCACATTCAAAGTAAATTTTTTAGATACACTGACCACAGCAGTTCGCATTTTTTAACATTTAAAGCACTCCAATAATTTACAGAAAAAAGCTAAACTAATCTAATGAGAAGAAAAAAAGCAATACTAAAAAAGGAAACAAAATTGTAACGAAATATCAATTTTTAATTCAATAAACTAGAAAAATTTAATAATTAAAAGAAAACTTAAAAAAAAAAAAATTTTTTTTAATGGTGGTTGTTATTTTTAGCCACAGAATTCGATAAAAACATCTGGTGCTATTGATAGAAACATTATTTCACAAGTGAAGAAAAAAAGATTTGAAGCTGCTTAAAAGATTGCAGACAAAGTTAAAAACGACCACAAAATCATGATTTCAGCTCAAACTATCTAAAATAGAATGAGAGAGCAAGGATATTATGGTAGAGTATGTCACAAAAAACCCTATTTGACATATGAAACAAAGATTATTATTTGCAAAAAAGTATACGGACAAGACTATTGAATACTGGAAGAAAGTAATTTTAAGTGATGAATCCAAATTTAACCTGATCTCTTCGGATGGACAGCAAAAAGTCTGACGAAAACAAGGTGAGGCATACAAATTGAGTTGCATGAGAGGAACAGTAAAACATGGCGGTGGAAATGTCATGGCATGGGGATCAATGGCTTGGAGAGGAGCTGACAAATTGACTTTCATTGAATCAACTATGAACGCCAGTTTGTATATAGACATTTTAAAGCAAGATTTGAAACCCTCTGCTTGTAAATTTAGATTTGGAAACAACTTTTTGTCTTTCAACAAGACAATGACGCAAAACATACTGCCATTGCAACAAAGGAATTTTTACGAAATAATAATATTAATGTGATGGAATGACCTGCCCAGTCCCCTGACCTTAATCCGATTGAGCAATTGTGGTACATTCTAGACAGAAAATTGGAGATTGAGCTTACTGAAGACAAAATTATCTAAAAGCAGATATAGTCAAAGCATGGGAGAAAATCACTCCAGAAGAAACCAAATCTCTTGTGGAATCGATGCCTCAACGCCTGCAAGCAGTTATTCTGACAAAGGGTGACCCTACTAAACATTGATATACTAAATTTTTTGTCTAAACACTAATTTTTTTGTCTAATTTTGGAATTAATCTTATTTATGCCATTATTTTTTTTGCGAGAAAATATTTGATCAATATAAGCACAGTTGATTTTTATATGTCATATGAACTTCTATTGACAATTTTAGAATAGGATGCTTCAACATAATGCTATTTTCAAATAATTCATAGTTTTTTCTCTTAAAAACAAAAATCAACTACTGTTTTTAATAATTTTATACAAACTTTTTAAAGAAAAAAGTTTGTGCTATTTATTTTTTTGCTTACTGTAATACACAAAACATTATCATATAAATTTATCTATATATTTAAATCAACAAAATATTTGTGGTTGTTAAAATGTTTTGGTCTGCAAAAAAATTTGAGATTGATATTTGAAAATAAAAACAACAAATTTAACTAAAATTTGTTTAAAAACACATGCTTTATTTAATGGCTTAATTTATAAAATATCTGAAAATTAAAATAGACACTGTAACGATTTATATAAATTTATAAAAACAATTTTTAAATGTTTTCATATTTTTAATAATAAACTTATTATTTCATTACAATAAACTTTTTGTCAAATAATGAAAAAAAGAAACAGGTTTCAAATTAAAAAATAGAACTAAAAAAACTAAACATTTCAATAAAAATATATTGCTTTAAATAAATAAGAAATGCTTATTACAAACACTATTCTCAAAGGAACTTTTTAATCCACTTATTTCAAATGATTTTGAATATTAACCAAAGTTTAAAAAAATAAAACATACTGTCAAAATTTCATATTCGTTAAGCAAATCATAATTTCAAAATACATGTTAATGTAAACAAGAGACTTCTTTGGTTTCGAAGAACACTTAAAAAATATGTCTAAAGATTTTTAAATTTTTCTTAAAATTCTAAATTCTGTTTCAAGCAGTTCTGTAACAAATTTTCCTAAAGTAACATATTTGTAACAAAAATATTTCTCTTAATAGCGTTTTAATCAGCCAGACTATTTCTTTACGTGAATAATTTGCGAATGCCTTGTGACGTGTTGATATTTTATACCTATTTTCTAATTTTTTTCATGCATAATGCTGTATTGCAAATCCAAAACAAACTTTCTTTGTTTATCATTTAGATCTTTGAGGAAGCTTTTTGATCATTATTGAACCTAAAATATATGCCCACACTTTTTAGATTAAAAGTTTTCCATTATGTGACAGCAAGTTTAATAAAATCACCAGTCTTGTTAACGCTTGAAATAGTAGAAGTTTTAGGGTGATTAAGAAGAACATTGAAAGTATTATCAGAAAAAAAAGGTTTTGCTTTTTAAGCCCATTATTTTGTATGTTTTTGATAATGTGGACAAAAGTCAAATAACAAAAGAGTTCTACCTGTAGTTAACCAAGGTTTTTCATTTAATGTTAGAGTTAGATTTTTATCACATATAATTGCCTCTGCTTTGCTATTTGACTTTCTTACTGACTCTAAAGTTAAATGAATTTGATCACATAAAAATTAAGAATTTGTTTACAGGTTTTCACAACATTTTCAAAAGAAATTTAGGACCATCAAACATATAACTTATAAATTTAGGACCATCATATATTTTTTATAATCATCATTGATTACATCATTGATTTTTTATAATCATCATTGATTTTATAATCATCATTGATATGATTACATCATATATTTCACCATAAATTTAGGACCAAACATATAAATTTAGGACCATCAAACATATAACAATAAACATCAATAAACCATTAATATAAATTCTCTTCCGAAAATACTTTTCGGAAGAGAATTTATATTAATGATTTTCCCAAAACAGTAACTTCCTGATACAATAACATTTTTGTAACATATACCTTGTCACAGTGAAAAATAGTTCCTAGTAGAAGTTAAAAAAAAGTTGTAGAAAGTTCCTTTGATACAGTTTTATTAGACAATTCCTATGGGAATCGTCTAATAAAACTATATCACAATTTTTAATTAGAGCTGAGCGTTTAACTTTGGAAGATTTATGATATTTAAGCAGATTCTTCAAACACTCATCTTTCCATCTTGATCGGAAATGCGTCAATAATGAAGAAAGATGTTTATTACGCTGATTTATATCTATATTATAATCATTTTCGAAAGAGAGTTTATATCATTGGTTTTCTAAAAACAGCAACTTCCTGATACAATAATATTTTTGTAACATACACCTTGTCACCAAGAATAGTAGTTCCTAGTAGAAATTTCCAAATTAAAAAAAAGTAGTAGAAAG
Source organism: Hydra vulgaris (assembly GCF_038396675.1). Taxonomy (NCBI): domain Eukaryota; kingdom Metazoa; phylum Cnidaria; class Hydrozoa; order Anthoathecata; family Hydridae; genus Hydra; species Hydra vulgaris. The sequence continues at coordinate 51,484,076 of NC_088921.1, forward strand.
TTCCAAGCAATTTTAAACTAAAAATCTATCTGAGAGAAAAATTGTGCAAAATGTTATTTTAATTTAACTTTTTTGAAACTTTGATGTCAATCAGATCATATAATAAAGTGTTGCTAGACGTTTTAAAACTCGCATTAGGTAAACATTCTATCCAACGTGTTTTCTTCTCTTTGTCTCTGGGAAATCTATAAATTTTTAAAAACGTTTTTAAATCATTTGACTTCTTCAATGATAAATAACTTGCAAAACAGCAATAAACACATTTCACCATTTTTCATAAACATAAAAAATTTCACCATTTTCATAATAGGCTAAGTAAAGAAACAAACAGACGATGCTCTTTAATTTAGTCTTCATAATTATAGAACCTCTTCATTTAATGTTTCTACCCACTTTTATTTTTTATTTTATTAACGGAGTAGATATTTAACAGAATTTCTGTCTTTGCCACACAATTTTTTTTTTTGCTAGAGATTCTCGCTTGATGACTTTTAGTCACTAGGTAAGACCTCCTTGTTAATAAAAAGATTGCAGTTAAATAGGCTCAATATATAATAAATTATTTGGGGTATGAATAGAGTTTGTTTCAAAATATGACAAATTGACTTTTGCTATAGTTGCTACAGTCGATTTGCCATTTTATTTAACTCCCAGTTCAATTTAAGTTGATACGCGAAATGTTTGACATTCTTTCAAAAATCTATGGGCATGTGAGATAAAACTTGTTAAAAACATGGGTTTTTCAGTAAAGCATTTCATTTTTCCAAATGAAATATTTCCGTAACATAGTCAATTTGGCTCAGATACGGATTTTGAATAAATTTTTGAAGCGCCACATTTAGATAACTTGTAACCTCCATATTTTATTTAAATTATTTTTCTCATTTACATGAAAAAAAAAATTATGTAAAAAAAAAAAAAGAAGAAAAAAAAAACATTCTTCAAACGTTTACTATATAAAAATGCGGTCAAGTTGTCTAAATAATTACTTTATACGCGGACGAAAAGCTTCTCGGGAAGACTTGAATATTCTGAATCATTAGGGAAATATTTTTTAAATATGTTTTTGTTATTTTATATAATATATAATGTTATTTTTATATTATGTAAAATAAAAAAAAATATTTAAACATAAATTTTTTTAAATAAGTTTTTTAAATTAAATATAACAGACCTTGTTTTAAATAAAAAAATGCTTAATGAAATAGCCTAATATGAATTTGACGTCATAAAAATCTCTATTTTTTTGTTTTTTAAAGACAAACTTTTTTAAATTACTGCAATAATATTAATTATTGCAAAACTAACTAAATGTTATTTAATGTCTTTTTTATTATTACTACAAAGGAATGTTTATTTAATTTTATTTTTGTAATAATAAACAATTAATATTACATTACAATTAATTTTAACATTACAAACAATTAATATTACATTTTAAAAATGTTTGATTTAAACCAATTTCTTTCTTTTCTCTACATTTGCATAAATAAATTAAAACACGTTAAATTTTTGAAATTTTAAATGATTATTTCTAATTGCGGCTTTGCAACTTCAAGTGATTTTTTAATTTAAAAAAATTAGCGAGTAACAAATAAAAAAATCATGCTTATTTTTTTACTTTATTTAATAAAAGTTTATTATTTTATTAATGATTTTGTTGTGAAAGCAAAGACTATTTTTTCAAACATCATTTACTAAAATTATATCACTGTATATCGTTAATTAAAAGATAAAAGATTGCTGTGATTTAACTTGCGTTATAAAAAAAAAAGTTTAATTTATGTTTTGTGCAAATTTTTGAAGCAGTTGTTTATTTAAAATTTAATTTTAGTAAAAATAAAAACATTTAGGAAGGAAAACCAAAAAAACAATTGCAATAAAAATGAGCTAATTTTTTTTTAAGAACAAATAAAATTTCAATATTGAATAATATTTTAAATAAATTTGACAGTTAAGTTAAATCCAAGCATTAACTTTAATTTTGATAAACTTAAATATATTTTTTAAATCTAAATTAAATTATATATTTTTTCCATCAGAATAAAATTATATCTTTTTAATAAATTAAATATATCTTTTATTAGAATTAAATTATGTGATTTATTATGATCTTTGCCTCAAGTTAAAAGTATTAGCATTTTTCAAGCGAAAAAATCAATCATTACAATAAAATATAAACAAAATAAATTTTTAATTTTATTTAAAATTTTTTTTCATTAGTAAGAGTTTTTTTCATTAGTAAATAGCGCTTATTTCTAACATAATTCAAACCTTTGCAACATAATTTATTTCTAACATAATTCTAACCTTCGTCATTCAAACCTTTGCAACAAATATTTTTACATAAATGTCATTCAAAAGTTAATGTGAAAAAAACAATTACTTCTTTTATCTTACCGCTTATAGAATAATCTAAAAATTAAAAAATGATAAAAAGAGACTTAAGCAAATCGCTGGCTGGTTACGTAAAATTGCTTACATAAAAGACTTACGTAAATCCCTCTACGCATAAAACAAGACCTGTAATATAAAAACAATCCTAAAATTGTTAAATATGCCAAAATGAAACTAACTGTAGCGTTATTCTGTTCATCCACAAGTCTTTACAGATAAGTCTTCTGATTGGCTACTACTGTCTGCAATAAACGGGCAAAATATAGGCAGCTTGTTGCAGTTTAGAACTCAAATATATATAAAAGCATAATGTCAATTCGCCTAAAAAGTCCAATTTTCAGCTATTTTGAGATGCTTGTAAATTTTTCTAACACTTTGTTTTGACCTAAGATTAACAGCATATAAGACCATTAGACCCAACTATCTGAAAATTCAAACATTGTAAACTTGTCAAAACCACACAAAAAATGCCAGCATTTTTAAATAACCCTAATTTTCAATTATCAACGGTTGAATGTGTTACTAGAAACCAGTGCCCTTCTAATCTGCCAACTGGCCTGTGTGAAGGGTGCAATTAATTGTCATTTCCTAATAAAAATAAAGATATGGTTGGTTGTCCTCTCCTTGATCTGGTCTTTATAATAGATAGGGGCACAGATAAAAGGGGCAGTAACTTTTTAAAGACCTTCATTATGGTTCAAATGAAAGTCTCTAAATTAATTTAGATATTTAGATACTTAATATCTAAATTAATTTCGAAATGAAACCATTATTTCTTTAAATTCTATTTTATTATAGGTAATCAGTGGTCTGGACCCTCCATCTCCCCCAACTCCCTAAGAGGGGAGGCTTGGCACCAATCAAAATGGGAGGGGAGGGGGGCAAGCAACTTACAAAGATACAAGCATTCATTTTCTAACATGAAACATACATGATTCATTTTCTAATGAATATACAATTAAGGCCTTTAGATCTTTATTGCATTTTTCCATGATTTACCATAAGATTCAAACTTTGATAGCGACTAAAGGGAATTAACAAAAATTAATTAAATGACTAAATGAGTACAGGGCTCGAATTAACGTAAAAAAAATCTAATCACGATTTTTTTGTTGCTCATAACCCCTCCTCCACTCCTGCCGGAGGAGGCATTATTTATTTTAACTTATTTATAATAACATATATAATAAGTCTCATTTTTGCATAAGATGTCATAACATTTACGTTCAGCGGTTGTAAAGTAGCTTTAGTTATAATTTACATTATTACTATTATTATATTGCATTAAATCTAACGGCTGTATTTTCGTAAAATCAATGAACTTGATATAATCTTCTTTTAATTAATTATTTCATTTTCTATTTTATTTACATATTTTAAACTGTTTAAAACAACTAGAATATTTAATTTTCTACAAATTTTTAACAGTAAAAAAAATTATTTAAAACTCTAACAAAACAATCTATAAATTTGAAACAGTTATAAAAAACTATTAAAAATGACGAAAATATTATCGTGATAAAATGTTAAAACTTAACATTTTCACGAAAACCCGCACAATCACAAACAAGAATGATAATTAAATTCTTATTAAGTAAGTTTTCTTATCTAAGTAACCTTATCAAATTCCCATGATATTTCTATCTATTGCTTTTTCATTCAATGTATTTTTTAATAAAAATTAGCGTTCACTTTTTCCATTCAATAAAATAAAGCGAAAGAAAAAAATGTGTCTAAATAATAGAATCTTTTACAATCTAATACTTTTTTTGATTTAAGTTTTGCCAAGTAATACGCAATATTAAACTTTTTGAATAACATGGTTAGATAATGAAACTGAACCTAATGTTGTTTGTTGATGAATTCGCATGGCCTCTTTATGTTGCGCACTGCTTAAGTGCGATGCCAGTGAATCTTTTTTTATTGATATTGGTCCTGGTTTGATCCAGGTCATGGTCATAAAGCCCTTGAGAACTCGAGTTAAGAAAGTGACTTTTCAATCAATTAACTTTTATTTCTTTTTTTAATCAAAATCTTTTATTTCGTGATTCGAATAGGTATTTAATCGTTTGTTTTTTATAAATTTTTCCTTCCTTAAACAATTGGTCTTTTTCTTGCATTTGAACATTTTTGCTAATTGATTTTCTAAATCTTTTATTTTTCTTTCTTTTACTTTATGCTCCACTTTAAAAAAAAAAATTATCGTTACAGAAGTCACTGCAGTTTTATACTGTAAAAGAACACTAAATATTCGCAAATAGAATATCAATCTTCTAAAATAAAAAAAAGAATAATTACGAAAAAAAGAAAGATCGCGAAAAAACAACTTTTAAGAAAAAACTAATCGCGAAGGTGGAAAAAGTAATCGCGATTTGCGATACGCTTAATTCGAGCCCTGGAGTAGTAGCTAATCAGAAAATTTATCTGTAAAGGATGTTGTAGACGAATAGGATAAAGCTACAGTTAGTTTCATTTTGGCATATTTTAACAATTTTAGGATTGTTTCCAAAGTTAAGGAGGTCATAATTTTTTTCTAATTTAACACAAGTTAATAAAAACCACTTTTTTAAAGAGAACTATCCAGAAAATAGTTCTAGAAAAAATGAGACACTAGTTGAAAGTGAGAAAAAAGTTATACAGCTTTAAATTAGTTTGTTTTGACCATTTGTAAATCGAGGGGGTTACTGAAAAATCAGGAAAATCAGAGATGGTGACCCACAAAGTTTTCTTCAAATTGGTTGAAATATAATGATTTGACCCATATATAAGTTTGAGCAAAATAAAAAGAGCAATTTACAGTGTAGCTTGTACAAGAATTTTTAATTTCATTAATAGAGAAAAAACAAGTGGTATCTGTCTATAAAAAAAAAAACTTTTGCAGGAGCCATAAATTGCTCCCCTAAATCACTTTGTGGAGTGCAAGAGAAATATATATATATATATATATATATATATATATATATATATATATATATATATATATATATATATATATATATATATATATATATATATATATATATATATATATATATATATATCAGGGGCTATTCTAGACCATTTTCAACACTGCCAACCATATTTGAGCGCCGCCCAAATTTGAAATCGAGGGGTTTTTTTTAATGGCAAATAATTAATTTCTAAATGCAGACATGAAAATATGTACCTTTTAAAAAATTATAAAAATAAATGACCAGACAAAAATTATCTTAATTCTAAAGAATTTTTTTCATGATTAATTTTTTAATTTTAATGTAGTTGATGCAGCTTCCTGGTTGCAAAATAACTAGTTATTACATAATTATTTAAACCAATTCCCAACTTCCTGTGAAATATTTTTTCTATAACTTGAATTTTTTTATATTTAAACATTCTTCCTGATAAGTTAACTGATGGCAAATATATATATATATATATATATATATATATATATATATATATATATATATATATATATATATATATATATATATATATATATATATATATATATATATATATATATATATATAAATGTATAAATATAAATATATATTTACATATGTATATATATATATATATATATATATATATATATATATATATATATATATATATATATATATATATATATATATATATATATATATATATATATATATATATATATATATTAAGGCTCAATGAAAAAGAGAGAAATTTTATATTTATCATTATCAGTGCTCAAAGCGAGATGGGATGGTCATCTTTTTTTTAAAAACAAACCATGTTGCCACCTCATTTATATTTCTCTTAACATAAAAATGGCAAGACAAGATGATAATTTAAAATTTTTGAAAACTATTTTGTTTCTTTTTTTTTTCCCCCACATGAAACATTATTTTTATACATCATAAAAATAATTGCCTGTTTAAAGAAGACAAAGCTTAGTTAAATTTGTATTGCACTTTCTAGTAACTTTACACATCATTTAGTAAATCGGATTAATTTGAAAAGCACTTTTTTGCTTTACCTGGTCATTAGCAAGTTCATCTTTAATAAGTCTGTTTTCATCTCCATAACTGGATGAGTTATTTCGTCTTTCGGCTTGTTGTTTTTGCTGAGATAATAGTAAATTCATCATTTCCCCACCACCTGAATTTTCATTATGATCATTCATTAATTGATCAGATCCAACCAAAGATTCTTAAAAAATCAACCATTTATTTCATTCAACTTAATCTTATGCTGCTGAATAAGATCTGATAAAATCGTTAACAAATATTACTTTAAGCACTTTATTTCTTTTTGTTTTAAAATAAATGATAATTTAAAACATCTAGAACCTTTTATTACCTTCAAGGCAGTTATCACTAGATTGGCGTTCTTCTATCTTTGGTTCCAAACCAACAGTACCATTGATAGTTATATGTTCATTATTTGTGTCGTTAAGTTCATACGTAGAATCATTGTTAAGATGGTGACCACCTGATATCATAACAGTAGACAAACTTCTTGCCATATAAGCTAAAGCATTTACAAAACATTTATAAAATTTACAATAACTTCAAAAGATAAATCTTAACAATTTATTAAACTTTTTATAAAATACAAATTCTAGTTAATCTATAATACATGTTTATAATTATTGAGAAATGTTTAAATTTAAATTTCTAAAAAATCAAACTAAATTATTAGATGCAAGCAGTGTCAGAATGATTGTTAGTTCTAAACCTAACAATAAAAAAATAACCAAAACAAAACTATTTTCATGTGATTGCAAAGTAGGCATTGATAAAGGTGGTGGTTTTCAAAAAGTCTAAATGAATATATTGAATAGCAAAAAGAAACAAACAAACAAAAAAATTTACTTCAAAAGGTGCACGTTTTTAAACCTCAGGTACCATCATGACTCTGGTGTGAAAAATTAGATGATCTTGGCAATTTTTAAGTTTATTACTTATGAGAACTCAAAGCAAATTAATAAAGCAATCCGTATAACTTTAAAATAATTGGATACAAATATGGCTCAAAAATTATACACAACAGTTGTATATCCTCATCATAAGTACACTTTACAAGTTTGGTATGACTAACAGGTTATTATTAAAGTTGAAAAACTTAATGTAGAGCAACCTAACTCACATTATTTTATGAAAAAACACTTTTTTTAAAAAATTTAAAATGATAAATTTGATTTTGTTAGGTGGTTTCATAAAAATGTAAGAACCAAGTATGGTCTTAACCAATAAATGTCAGCCAAAATACACTTTAAATGTTTTTTAAATTAAGTAATTCAACTTTTTTCTTTAACAAAATAATTTATTTTTGGAATAGCTTAACAAAAGAACCACTAAAGTTAACTTAATTGAACGGATTCAAAAACTATCTAGACAAATTTAAAAAATGCAGTCATATTTAAAAACAATAATTGTTCAAAAACGAATAATAGCTTTCATAGTTTGTATTCTCATAGTTTGTATGTTATTGTTGAATATTTTAAAACATCTTGCATTATCCTGCATCATATATGTTCTCAGTAGTTTAGATTTCACTAATTATTTTTAATTTAATCTTTTAATTTTAAATCTAATTCATGTTTATTAATGAAAATTTAATTTCTTTTTAAAACATTAATAGTATTAAACAATTTAAATAAAAATAGTGAAACATTTTAGCTTTTTTGAAATATTCTTAAAAATACTAAAATTTTAACATCTTGGGCATGACCAAATATTTAAAAATTTTTATAATAATCACGCCCTTATAAAACTCCTTAAAAATCCAGTACAAAAATATTTAAAGAAACATTTTATTGACTTATAGTTAATTCCATGATAATACAGGAAAAGATGTAAAGTTAAACACTGCAAAATTTTTTTTAAATGATCTACTTTTCACTAGGTATTTCTGACCTTTATTTCCTACGTCGTGTCCAAACTATATGAGCATTAGTGAGTGAAAGAGTTTAGAAACTACTATTAAAACTATTTTTATTTATTTGAAAAAATTTATATAACTACTATAACTATCTACAAATACTATATATAACTTTAAAATCATAAAACTTTAAAAAGCACATTTTTTAATAATATATACTGAGTATACTGTTTTTTTTTAGGTTTATTTTAGCAATATGACATATTGATTTAAAATGCATTTATAATCTAATATTAGATACGCATAAATCCGACCTTAACAGAACCGTTTTTTTCATCCAAATTTTGTGCATAGTATGAACATATTTTGCTTTGCTATTTTTTTAGAAATTTGTATCAACATAGACAGTCTGCGAAATTCAAGTTGGCATTTGGCAATGCCGATGTAAAAACCCACTTATCATTTCTTTTATATAAAAATTTCATTAATTTTTTTACAATTCATTTTTTCTCAAATTTATTCAAGCAAAGTAGGTTATTCATTTAAAAGTTAATCAAAAATTACTTTTTAAGTGTCTGTTGTTTTTTTTTTACTTGAAATTTTAGAGTAATTAATATTTTATAAAGTTATAAAATTTAGTATTAATTTATTTTATTAGTTAAAAGTTCACAAATTTGCTATATGCTTCAATAAAGTTTAATTGCTGAATTCTTTAAAATATTATTTTATAAAGCTATGCTTTTGTAAAGCAATGTTTTAATAATCAGTTAAACATTACCCCTTTTGTAACAGAAAGCAAAAAATTCAAATAAATAATTTGCTAACCTGATGTGGTTAGTACAGCACTCTTGTGCCAACCTGAAATCCTTTGAATTTTGCAGGCTGCATAGATTTTATTTAATGCTAGAAAAGTTTAACTTTAATTCTGCATGGAAATCATTTTTTGTAAAATTTTGTTTCTAAAGAATTTATTGTTGTTTAAAACTCCTTTGTTGTTTGTGCATCAGGTATGAATTAATAGAATACAGAGAGTTTTTTTCAAACTTATTCAGATTTCTGCAAAAACTTTTTTTCTAGGTACCTGCCAAATTTCATTAAAAAAAAGCTCGCCCAGACACTCTACTAACTCAACCAAAATAGGTACCATTTTTTGACTTGATAGTAATATAGTTCTGCTAAACACACGGGTAGTTAGGGGAGGGCATATCATAATAAACATTTGAACATTAATAATGTTTATATGTATATTATGACATAAAATAATATTGAATAGTATAGATAAAATATATGAGATATTGAAAAAAAATTAAAATTTTTGATAAAAAATTAGATTTTGAATATATTAAAGGGTGTTATAGATGCCCTTTTTACGCATACGCTTTTTATGTATTCTTTATCTCCTTAATAAGATACTTTTTTTCATAACAAGTTATATAAATTTTGATAAGAATTGACCAAGTTATGACATTTAAAGTTAAGAAAAACTATAAATTTGGTAACAAATTGGACACTTAAAATGATATAAAACTTATGATAGAACTGTTTGATTTTAATAATTTTTTCACCTTTAAAATACTGTAATTTCCAATGATATAAAACAATATAGTATTTGATTAACTTAAAAATTTTGGGCACACTTTTTAATAAAGTGTGCCCGAAAAATTTTTATAAATTAAAATTCTTAAATAATATACACCAAAAAAACAAGTTGTACTATTTTTCTTTATAGCTGTAGCATGCAGTGTGCCCAAAATCCAAAATCGTGAAATACTTAGTTATTTTTTATGATATCACAATACAGTATTCAATTTTATACGTCAAAAGTTATGAAACAAATTTTCAAATCATAATGGTGCCATTAATATAGTCGCAGTTTCCATATCTTGAAAGTTTTCAAATTTATAAAAAATGTTTCCAAATTAGTAGTTATACGATACGATATTTATTTATTTGTTTTAAATAGAGAGTAACCATATTTAATAATAACCCTTTTATTTAAAAATAAAAGATCACACTTAAAACTATACCATTTTGTTGAAAGGCATCAAAATCAAAAAGTATTTTGAATTTATTATGGTTGTTTCAATAGTAAAAGCCATAGTTAGAGTCCAACATTCAGAAACCTTATGCACATAAAACACAACTTTTACTTACTAAAATTGAACGCTGGGAAAATTCTTTTCGCAGAATTTTTCGTGTTGCAAAGGAGGGATGTAGATTTTACCACTAAGTCAACGCGATTTTCTACATAATTAAAAACATTTTAATAATTTATGATTTTTTCTTACTTTAAACGACGTCATTAAAAATTGTAAAGAGATTGCGCGCGCAGTTTAGTTCTTAAAGGTGCTTATATTTCATTATTAATTTGATTTCTGTCATGGTTTTTAAATACAAAGCAAACTAATAAAAAGTTATTAAAATAACTTTGAGGTATCCACAATCGGATGTGTTGTAATAATAATAACCGCAGGCCGAAAAAATCTCAGCTGACTATAGAAAAAGCGAAAAAAATGGTTTCCTTTCGTTCTTTTAACAGATAACTTTATTTTTTGCTACCTCAAATCAAATATTTGATTTTAATTTATATTATAATGACATTTAATTTTAATCAAGGGAATTAATAACATTTTTTTATTACCGAAATTTTTTTTTGTGTAAAATAGTAGTTTTTATTAATTTCTAGTAACCTGAGTAATCTTATTTGAACATAAAATTTTTTTTAAAATATGTGCAGCAAAGTTGAACCCAAAGGTGAGTTAGGTGTTTGTAGTATAACCAAATAAGTGTTTATAATATAGCCAAAAAAATAGCTTATTTAAATAAACTACTTTTTTGGTAGAAATTGGGTCAACTGCATAATGTCCAAAATACCTCCAATTGTCTTTAATCATTTAAAAACTATACTATATCAAACTAATAGTAATATTGTTTTTCCATGTGTTGAGTTGTTTCCAAACTAGAAAATACATCAAATGAACAGATGATGACCAAAGTCAATGTCTTGAAGTTGTAAATTATAAAATGATTACACAAAAGTAAGATGTTGCCTAATATTGTGTTAGTTGAAGAATGATTTGTTACAAATTAAAAAAAGAAACACAACATCAGGTAGACTGTATTTTTTTAATCCTAAACTTTTTCTGCAAATTAATTTTGCTATTAAGCTGATATGAATTTTATAACTATGTTGTATTTAATTTTTTGTTTTTTAGTTTTTATTATGGTTTCCATTATTATTCTTCTATCGTAACACATTAAATTTTTTATTAGCCAAAAATAGTAGGATAATTCAATGTAAAAGTGGGACAAACAAATTTTTTTGTCCTACTTTTTCAATACACTAAAATGTTAAATATAGGTTAAGTGCTGTTGGACTTGAAACATCTTATAATGAGATGATTGAAATGATTGTCTTCAGCAGAAAATCAAAAGTTTTCATGATTTACATATGCAATAGTTGTCCTGGCATAAAAGTTGACCAAAATTTACAACAGTATTTGACACAAAATGATGATCAAGAAAAGCAATATGCCAGTGATGATAATAAAAAGTGGATTTCAAACAGTGGACAACAAGAGCTGGAACTGAACTATTAACAATAATTCTTCCAATAAATGAATTTATAGATCTCCTGTGTAAAAAGCTTGATAAAATTACTTCTCATTCATTTATAAAAAAATCACAATCTAATTATATAAGGCATGTCAAGGTAGTACTTAGTATTGAAGAGGTAATTGTCCTGGTAAAGTTTGCAGAGAATTACAACTTTGTAGTACAAGATGAAGTACATACTTACCATTAGAGCAAGAGTCTGTGTTGTCTTTATCAAGTTGTGATCTATTAGAAAATGAAATTGTAAACATCATCTTTTTGCGTAATTTCAAATGATTTGAATCATGATATTGGATCACATCAACAAAAATTCATTACTTTTCTGATGGCTGTGTATTTCCTTTCATTTTTCTTGTTGAGTTCCTTTTTTTAAATAAAGGAAATATTTTACTCTTTTACAAAAAAAAATTATTTTCTCTTTTTCAACACATTTGAAAATACAATATAAAATTTGCACAATATTTTAAAACAATACTTAATTATTAACTATGGTGGTGAAAATAGTGTATTTAATAAATAAAGAAGTTATATTTTCAATAAATTGTAATGTAAATTATATTTCCATATATACTTTAAAAGATATTGTGTATAAATATGCAAGTTATGCAGAACAATATAATTTTTTTTCGTTCAAAGACCTAAAATTTTCTAATACTTATGAGAGTCCGGCAGCTCCAAAAATGAGCAAAACATAAGCCATGGTAACAAAACAAATAATTTGACTTGCAATACTTTGAAATCGAGAAATTATTATCAAATAATTAAAAATAATTCAATTCCTTCAAAAATGGTCTGGTACCAGTTTTCAATCATATTACTCCACCACAATTTAAATTAATAACACAAAAAGCATATCTATAAAATCTAATGGAGAATGTAAGCCCAAAAAAAGGAATTTTTCCCTATATTTCAAAATGACATATTTTTATTATGCTTCAAGAGAACAAGACCAAAATGGCTTTTTATTAAGATAGCCTAAGATCTCCTCTTTCATTTGAAAAAAACATTGAATCCATAAGACTTGGGACTCAGTTGGCGAATTTGGTTCAAAAAAAAAAAAGGATGGTTTATGCTGAATTTTAAAATGTCATAACTTTTGAACCATTTAGATTTGGGAGCTCAAACTTTACATTTTTTGTGTTTTATTAATAGGTACCACTGGGTAAAATTTAAAGAAAGTCTGAGGGGTGACTGTCCTTGTTTTCCATGGAATTATCTAGTAATAAGTTGATCTTTTGTTTTAATTATTCACTTTTATGGCACCAATATTTTGATATATGAATTTATTAAAGAAACTGACAAAAATTTATGTTTTTTTACATTTATTTATTGTCAATTCTTATTGAAATACATATTACTTAACAACAAAAAAAAGGTCTAGAAAATGATGGGTATATGTAAATGGCGTACAATATCCTATAATATTTTGAAATTTTGAATTTGTTGTAATTAATGGTAATTTTTTTATTGAAATATAGAATTTATATTTACATTTTGTAATATATTCTACCAAGCCACCGTTTAGGTGTGAATGGAATACCACTCATACTGAGTAGTGTATACAAGTAAAACAGTATTTTAAACACCCGACCCACTCATACAAATATGAGTGGGTTTATGTTTTAAAATCTGTTTGAATTTAAGTAATAATAGTTGTGTTCTTCTACCCAATATTGAGATCAAAATTTTGTTTTCATATCTAAAAGTATACAAAGCCATATTTGTTTTCATATCTAAAAGTATACAATTAAAAGAAAGAAAAGTTTTAAGGGTAAGAAGTTTTTTTATATTCCCTTGTATAAGTATTTCTGTTGATGGTGAAACATTTCCAGGTCTTGTTTGTGAAACCTTTCCAGGTCTGATATGATATAGGTTACATATAAAGCAGTCATTTATATATATATTTTTTTTTACTTAGACTATTTTCTCGATTGTTTTTTTTTTTTTTTTTTTTAAATAAATTATAATTTGAAGTTAAAATAAAATAAAAAATAAAAAGTTTTAAACTTGTGTATAATTTAATTTATTTTTTATTTATAGATGTGGTTAAATGACATTAAATTCATATCAAATGACTCTTACCATCTTTAGTGGACATAATTGTCCGACAGAAATATACTTTTATTCGGTAATGACTAATAAAGATTATCACTTTTAAGTTTTGCCTCGTAGAAAGTATGAAGAAGTATTTGTATATGAACAAAAGCAATTTTTATATCGTTTTAAAAAGCTTCATAACATTCCGTACTATCCCAGATATAAAAGTGAAACACGAATTATTGGTTGTTTAAACCTTTTGAAGATTTTAAATTTTCGGATTTTCCTTCTTGCTAGCAAAATATTAAAGCGTGTACACGAAATAGATGTGAAAGAATAAGCTCGTCATTTTTTTTCAGTGGTTGTATTAAAATCTTTTTAATTGTTTTGTATTTCGTTTACAATGTGTTGTGGTTTCAAAAAAATATGTTAGTTTTTGGATTTAACTTGAAATTAGTTTTAAAAATGACAAAAGAGGAAGACACAGGAGAAAAAATTATGTACAAATATTTACAAAATCCTAATAGTAGCTAGAATTCAATAGCAAAATTGTTGCAAATACATCCATACACTGTTAGTCGTGTTATTCAACGTTTTTCTCAAACAAAATCGATCAAACGCAAATCTGGTGGTGGAAGAAAGGAAGGTTTTAAAGATATAAAGCTAGTTAGAAAACTGGTTAACAGTTTTAAGAATAACCCAAACCTTTCACTAAGGGAATGCGCAAAAATAAATGGATTTTTTCATAGTTTTGTTGCAAAAGTTAGAAACAAACATGGTTTTCATTCTTTCAAAGCAAAAAAAGTGCCCAACCGTTCTGAAACTCAACAAAAAAGTGCAAGAATCTGCGGCAGAAAGTTGTATGACAATTTTATTTCTAAAAATTTCTGTATTATTGAAGACGATGAAACTTATATCAAGTACGATCATCAACAAATTCCTGGTGCTTTATATTATATTGCCAATTATAGGGGAAAAGCAGAAATGAAATTTAAATACACAAAACATGACAAGTTCACTAAGAAGCTTTGATTTGGCAAGCTATTTGCAGTTGTGGCAAAAAATCAGCACCTTATATTTCTCAGTCCACACTTTCTGGTCAAATATATGTTAAAGAATGTTTACAAAAATGCCTTTTACCTCTCATTAAATCACACAATAACAGACCTGTGTTCTGGCTTGATTTAGCTTCAATTCATTATTGTAAACTAGCTATGGAATGGTATAAAAAGAATAATGTGAAATTTGTGCCTAAAACAGAAAATCCTCCTAACTGCCCAGAATTGAGAGTTATTGAAAAGTACTGGGCTATTATTAAAAGAAAAATGAAAATAACAAAAAAGCTTTGCAGAAATATTAAAGATATTAAAATATCATTTAAAAAAGCAACAAATAGTTTTGATTCTGTGTGCAAGCTTCTGGGTACCACTAAAGGAAAAGCTCGAAATTTTATTAGATTCCTATGAAATAATTAATTTTTTTTTAATGTTTGATCTTCTTATATTATTGTATTAAAATTATTACTTGGTTCGAAATTAAAATTGAGGAGTACTTTTTTTTTAGTTGTTTTTCTACGTTCACATTTATTTCGTGTACACGCTTTATTTTATGCATTGAATAAGATATTTTTAAGATAGATATTATTAAAGAATAAGATATTAAAATATTATTATAGATATCATATCATATTATTAAAATAGATATCATAGATATTATTATTAAAAAAATTCAAAAAGTTTAAATATGCAAAAGATAAATAAGCACTTATTCAGATTTAATTGCTAATAAAATCAATTGCGATGTCTATGTTATCGATAATTAATTTGATTGTTGTAAATATATAATAGTTTTGTTTTTTTCTTATTTAATTTTTTAATAATAATAATAAGTATATTGTAAATAAATATTTTCCAAAAGACCTAAATATTTATTTGAAATTAATTTTGTATATATATTCTCTCATCATCTTTATATTTAGTTTTTATTTTAAAAATATATCTGCTTTGCAATTAAATATGGATGAAGAAGTCACGAACAAAAGTATTTGTGAGTAATTCTGTGAAATAGTTGAATTGTGAAGTCGAATTTAGTTAAAGAAGATAAAATTAGACGTTTACAAATATTCTGTAAAAGAAAAATATGAAGAATTAAAAATTACTTTTTATATACAGATTTATCTAAGTAATTTTCGATATAATTACTTTATTTACTTCTGTCTTTAATAATAATATGCAGGATTATTTTTAAACAGCATGAAAATATATTTAATAAAGAGTTTATTTTTCAAGATAGTAACTTTGTTTTCTAATTAGTAAAAATAATAGAAACACATAAAAAACTTCTAGCGCTGAAATAACTTCGAAAAAAGGAAGCCTTTTGTTAAAAAAGAATATCTTTTGACAAGAAAAAACAAGGTTTCTTTTAAATTAAGTTGTTTATTTTGCATAAGACAAGCAGGTTCCTAAGATGGTATAACCTCTTTTACGGGTAAACTACTGATTTTTTTTGCGAATTGTTTTGGCTACGTATTCATACAAGTTCGACGGTGTTATTTATTTTATTTTCTTGGTTGTATAGTTAATATCCTTTTGTTGCTAAAAAAATTTACCACCCCCGTTATAATCTTTTAGAGATGCTCAAGATGAGATGCGACTTCTTATTAAGAAAAGCTTCTTTTTTTTAACAGACCTAATCTGGGGTGCCAACTTTAAAAACTCTGTAGAACACTATAACACTTCTTATAATCGCTCGATCAACTTCTAAAAATCGCACTCTATTTTTAACAAGATCTTTGAGTTTTTATTCAATAAATTTCATCCCACCTTGACTCTAGTAACATACTCTTTAACAATTAATTTTGAAAAATGTTTGATTTCGATCTTCTCATTCTACGGCTGACTTGATAAATTGTAAGAGAAAGATCTTATCTTTTATTAGGTAAAGAAGGCAAGGCGATGATTATTGCTTCAGGCATATAAAAAAGTTTTGACAATGTTTGGGAACCTGGTCTAACCCGCAAGCTTGCTTTATATAACGTATCTGGAAGAGTTTTGAGTTATATTCAAAACCTTTATCGACAATCTAACATCTAAATTGGGTCTATTTGCTGATTAAGTTAAGTAACTTATACACCTGTCTTGAAAGAAAGTTCTCACTTTTCGATCGCTTAGAACAGACAGCACATTTCAATCGCATAGAGCATCTCTTTTTTCTATAAACATAATCATGGTTGCTAAGCGAGCTCTAGTTCCGTCAACTCGCTCGCCTCGTCATTCAGCAAAGTTTTAATATATCTATGCTTTCATGCTCTAAAAACTTTTATTTAATTTCGTGGTACTCTCTCTTAAATTAAAGCTCTTGGTACTCTCTCCCATCTTTATTTTTTCCAAACTCATATAAGTGTCAACTTTTCAAGTCAACCATTTACTTGCCTTTTACCAATATTCTTTATTTTATGATAGTAACTCCCAACTTGGTTGCTTGCAGCCTTGTTAGGAGTAAATTAGTTTAACGTATTACATTTGGTCATATTAAATAACAAATAAAAGTTTGCAAAGTAAATATACTAAAATTCTACTTTCTAATTACAAAATTTGTTTTGTGCACGCATTCTATTCGACTGCGCTGAAGAGGTTATAGATAAATATAAATCTGACACCATTTTCAAAAAGATTTTTGGTAAGCAAATAAGTTATTAAACAATAAGCCGCTAATTTATTCTTCAGGAGCTAAATTAAGAGCAAGTGGTTTAAATTTATAATTATTATCTACACCCTTCTGTTGTTGTCTCACATTGTTCATAACAAGAAAAAATTAGCCTACAATAAAATCATTGCAAAGTAGTTGACAAACTCCATTTTCCAGAGACTTTGATGTTGAAAAACAATAGGTAGCAATTATATCAAGAAGAAACATGACAGAAAGACATTACGAGAAACGGCAGTTCAGATCATTTACATTTTCCTCTAGGTTTCGCAAACTTTATCTATGGTAAGATGGTCAGCTTAAATTCTTTCTGATACTGCGTTAGATAGAAATCTTGACAATGTCAAGATTTCTTTCTAACGCAATAACAGATCCAGGATTTTTTGGTGTATGTGACAGCTAACCTCTAGACATAGAGCAAACTCCAAACATTTGTATGTTTATACTTATGTCAAGTAATAAGGCTTTGCAAAAAATTGCGATAATTGGAGGCTAGGAACAAAAAAACCTTTAAACTTCATAACAATGAAGCGACATTGGTACGGAAGGAGTCGTAAACTTCCCGTTAAATGCTCTCCCGCGGTGCTCTGTGATAAGACCGTAAGGACTTCTGGGAGCACCTAAAATAACTAAAAAAAAAATGTATTTACTTGACATTAACTAGTTAATAGAGTTAAACCGGGTCAAACCGCACACTTATCAATAAAAATTAAATAACTTTATTATTTTTTATTTTTTTTATTTATTTTTTTTTTATTAGATAGGTAATAAAATACTACATAAGATAATATAAATATATGTTAAAAAATAATAAAATTATCGAAAATATTAAATGTAAAGAAAAAAAATTCTGCGGATTTTAAATTTTATTTTATTATTATTTTTTTTTTCAACACAACTTATATTTAGGAAACTATATTAGAATTTACACAGTTTTTGCAACAAAAAAATTTAGTTCCAACTATACATCGAATTTTCGCATTGCAACATTTCTGTGTGTAACTGTAGTCTACACTTTTTACATTTTGCAACTTTTAATCGTTTAGCTGCTGGTACTTGTTCTTCATTATTGTTTTGCTGAGGTTGCTCAGCATTGTTAAGTTTAGCAACTTTTCCTTTGTTGTTTTTTCTTCATCTTTTTGTTTCTGGAACTCGATCACATTTTCTGCGGTAATACATTTTCCGCCAAGTTTTGACATATTGCACTGCTTCGATTTTTTAACATGCGATTGATTTCTTGCTTGAAAAAACTGCTTCAACTCTATCTCGATACTGTTTTTGCAATGATCAACACGTGCTTGATACCTATCAAAGCTTGAAGCTGGTGTAGTTGAGAAAGATGGTAATCGGTGTGTAGTTGGAGTAGGTGCTGCAGCGGCTGTTGAAGATGATGAAGCTGTGTCTTAGTAAGATGATGGAGGTGCTGCGGAGGTTGCTAAAGTTGATGAAGGTAGATTAAACGTTTGTGTGATTGCTAATGCCTTATGATTTATGTTGTTTTTGTTAAGTGGAAATAAGCCAGTGTACTGGAAACCAGCGATTGCATGAAAGGGTGTAAAACATTTACCACTCTCGTACAGCAGTTTGAGCAACGGTAGAAGATTTTGTTTATCTAAATTCTTACATTTTGAGTCTTTGTAATACTTTGTAAGAATTTCTTTCCATGCTTGTTTGACATGACAATAGACACCTCTATCCAATGGTTGTAGAATATGGGAAGAATGCTCTGGTAGACAAATCAAGATTATATTGTGTTTTTTGCACAGCAATACAGCTTCCAAAGCAATTTGAATTGTAATACTAAAATATGAATACCACCAATTTGCTCAGTTATAAATACTTCTTTCAGCCATTCAATAAACGTATTTCTTTTGGCTTTGTATATCACAAATGGTGGTGCAAAATGCCCATCAGCGTTGCAGCATTAGTTTACAGTATAATGAGTTTTTTCATTGTTGCCAATAAGTTTAAATGCACGTCTTGTTCCTTTTCGACACACTACGGTTGCTTTGCCTTGATCACCCAAAAAACCTGTTTCATCACACTTCTAAATATGCGACCCCTAAGTTATACCAGTTTGTTGATGTTGTTTGGCGACACATTCAAAATAAAGATCAATTGTTTCTGGCGTACAAGAAGCGGTTCTTTTAGATGTTAAGGCATCCGCTTTTCTTGTTGAAATTTTATTTGACCATCTCTTCATAAAGGCATAAAACCAGTCTTTATCAGGCTTGCCAATTTTGAATAAGTGCAAATGATCTTCGCGTTTAAGGTAGCCACATTTTCACAACCACAAATTCTAGGATTTCATTTCGGGTTAAACCATAACCCCAGTCACCAAGTAATTCGAACACATGCACCATCAATCTTTCTGTTTCATTTGAGAGTACCGTTGTTGTACCTGAACCATGGAAGCCTTTGTTGCTGTTATTTTTGCGATCTTTGAGCGTTAAGACTAGAACACTATGCTTAAATGCAGCTTTTCTCAGTGATGTTTTATTTTCTTTCATATCAGTTAATGCGGCTAGTATATCATCTTCCTTGTATCCTTGTATGCTTTTGTTTTTTTAGTTGACATTTTAAAGTAAGTGAGTTAAATTGAACTGACTGAGTGAAGATTATATTGAGAAATAATATAATAATTGGTTTTTAATGAGTAAGGGATGATTATATTAACAAATAACATTATTGTTCATTTATAATTAAACCGAAACTAACACTAAGTTGATAAACGCTTAGTCACTTGCTTGTGTTTTACTCTATATTTCAGTTAACTAAAATGTATTGAAATCTGACATTATGATTGATTTGAATTGATTGAGCTAAAACTATTTAGAGGTTTTCCAAGGTGTTTCTTTGATGAGGTGTTGAGTTCTTGTCTTTTTGGTTTAGTAACTTTAAGACAAAACTAGAAATTTAGTTGATTTTAGGGATGTACCGGAATTCCGGTCGGAATTTGTGTCTTTCAGATCAATTTGCTTCTGGCTAGAATTAAAATTTTTTTTTTACTTTTTTTATATATGACATGTGACACAGGCTGTGTAAGTAAATCAAAAAATCATTATCCTACAGAGCAATAGAGAACTATAGGTAAACCTAGGTAAAAAGTACAAATGTAGTTTTTGCAAATGTATTTGCAGTACTACTATTTCTGCAAATAAAATTACATTTGTATTTTTTACCTAGGTTTACCTATAGTTCTTCATTGCTCTGTAGGATAATGATTTTTTGATTTATTTGCACAGCTTGTGTCACATGTCATAACAAAAAAAAGTTAAAAAAATTTTTTTATTCCAGCCAGAAGCGAATTGATCTAAAAAACAGAAATTCCGGCCGGAATTCCGGTACATCGCTAGTTGATTTTGGTTTTACATTAAATTACAAATTTTTTTTAGACTCCTAAAAGATAAAATAAAAGTTTTACATGAATAGTTTAATTTTAAATTAAAGTTAAATTATTATATAAAATGACTTTGGATAGAAGTTTCTAATGAATAACACAGCAAAACGTGTTCATACCATGCAGCACAGACTTGAGTATTACAGAATTTTGCAATTCACCCCATAATCGCTTGCCTCGCCAGCGTTTAAGTACTTCTTGCAATAACGATAATACTCACATTTGGGACACGATGGAATATTACTGAGCCCAGTATTACTAAGTACTTGATATTATAGAAAGTCAATTAAATTAACAGTTTCCAGAAAATTCAACGGAATCATTAATCGTTTTAGAATAGTTAATTAAACAGGTAAAATCAATCAGAACTGTATATGAATCGTTAAACCACACTAAAGATGAGTCAATGATGCTACTGAATTATTAAAACTTCTCAAAATTTATTTGAAGGTACCAATGACAACCTGATTAACCGAGCAATTTTTCTCCTATGAAAGAATGATGAAGTCATATAGTCAATCAATCTGAACCAAAAGCGGTATGTGGTATAGTGGTAGGGAGCTTGCTTCATAAGCAAAAAATTCCTACTTTGATCCCTACCACGTCCCTGGTAGTACTGCGCTTAACTTAAGTATCTGCGCAGCGGCTTTGTTTGTCAAGGTTCGTGTTTGGGAATTACGGAGTTTAAGGAGGGTTTTAACCACAATCAAAAGTAATCTCTTCAACTGTAGCAGCCCTCTCGGCCTTGGGGAGGTGAATTAATATTTTAAGGATAACCCTATTTAAAGGATAACCTTAAAGGATGGAGGGCTATAGCCCTTCATCCTTTAGGGTTATCCTTAAAATATGTTTTACTCCCAACTTCTTAAACATAGATTGCTGTAGAATTAAATAGTAAAATTATATGTGTGCGTTGCAATTTTATAGCTAGCCATGCTAAAGCCTGTACATATCTTGATGCATTTCTGTTAAATTGATACAACTATTAAAATACTATAAAAATATCTGTTAAAAATTTCCAAATTGAATAGGCCCATAGAACTGGAAAAAAGAATCAAATAAGCCGAGAACAATAGTTATAAAACTTTTAGATTTTAAAGAAAAAGAAAGGTAGATTTTAAAGGAAAGGTTTGAGGAAGAAAATAAAAATCGAACGAGCAGATGGTAAGTTTGCATACAAATCTTATGATAAATTGATAATTCGCGATTGGGTTGCAAAGAAAAGCAAAAATTCATCTTTTTAATATTTATATATTATAAATTATTATAAATTCATATTTTTAATATTTAATATCATCTTCATAATATTTTAATTAACAGAATTTTATTTTTACTATTACTTATTTTAAATTAAACTGTTTTAAAAATGGAGGAAAATTTCATAATTAAATTTTCAGATAAAAATGACATTCTCGGTGATAATGACACCGACTCAAATTATTTTATTCACAAAAAGTTAAAAAGTAAATATTACTCCGTTTCTAAATGTTCGCAACATCTTAGACAAAATTAAAACACTTTTTCAGTTTTAAATATCAATATTCGAAGTTTGAATAAAAACTTTGAAAATTTAAAAATATTATTAAATGAGCTTAAACACGATTTTAAAATTATATGTCTGACGGAAACTTGGTGTAAAAGTGGTGAAACAAATTATGAATTTGGTCTAGTTAACTACACATGAATTCACCGACCACGTGAATTTAATGCAGGTGGAAGCGGTAGTACATTTATCCACAATTCACTTAATTATATTTTACGTAACGACCTCTGTGTTAATGAAACAGATTTTGAATCATTATGCATTGAATTATTAAATAAAACTGAAAAAAACATAATTATCAATAGTATTTATAGACCAACAACTGGTAACATGAAAAAGTTTAAAACATCTTAAAACATTTCTAAACAAAATCAAAAATTTTAGGAAACATATTTATTTGGTCGGGGATTTTAACATCAACCTAATCAACTATGCTTCTAATAATAATGCTAAAAATTTTATAAATTCTCTTTTAGAAAATAACTTTATTCCAACAATAAACAAATCAACAAGAGTTACAAAAAAGTCTACTACTCTATTTGATAACATCATAACTAACAGTTTTTATAATAGTCCTCTTTACACAGGTATAATTCGGACTGATTTATTGGATCATTTTCCAACATTCTTTGCAACCAATAACATTTTAATCAACAATATTGCCACAAAATCCACAATATTTCGATGACAGATCAATGAAAACTCCTTAAAGCATTTTAAAAGCTGTTTAAAAAATAATGTTGATTGGAATTTAATTTTGCAATCAAGTGATGCTAACAATGCTTATAGCTTGTTTCTTGGTCAGTTTTGTAAGCAATATGAAGTAGCGTTTCCAGAAAAAGAAATAATTATAAATACCAAATCACTTTAAAGTCCCAGGATGTCGATAGGCTTACTAAAATCTTCAAAAAAGAAAGCAAAATTATATATAAAAGTATCTTAACAGAAATATTATAAAAATGAAATAATTTATAAAAATTACAAAAATATATTCAAAAAAACAAAAAGATACTCAAAAAAGCTTTATTATGCTCAGTTATTAAAAAAAAACAGGGAAAACGCAAAAAAAATATGAAGTGTAATTAAGGATTTAATTGGAAAAAATAATTATAAAAAAAACACTGCCAAAAAATCTTTTAATTAATGGAAAATTAGTTTATGATAAATCTATTATAGCTGAAGAACTAAACAACTACTTTGTTAATAATGGTCCAAAATTGGCTGCTAAAATCCCACCTAACTGCACTTCTTTTGATTCATATTTAAAAACTTATCATAAACTTATGGACGAAACTAGTTTAAAACTTAGCGAGCTGAAAGCTCAAGAGTAAAAAAAAGTGAAGGTTTTGATAAAAGTAGTATTGATATTGTCAAATCAGTATTTGATATTATTGAATCTTCTTTATTTATTGTTTTTGATCTTTCATTTAAAACAGGTATTGTTTCTGACAAACCAAAAATTGCCCCTATAACACCAATCTTTAAATCTGGAAATAAGTCAAATATTTTAAACTACAGGCCTATATCTATACTACCTTGCTTTTCAAAATTGCTAGAGAGAATAATGCATAATAAGTTATATAGTTATCTAACTGAGAACGACATGTTGTTTTGCAAGCAATTCGGTTTTTAAAAAAAAATTCCCTGAACATGCAATAGTTGAACTTTCTAATCAAATATCTAACGCCTTTGATAATGACTGTTTTACATTAGGATTTTTCATTGATCTGTCAAAAGCATTTTGATACCGTAAATCACAATATACTAATAAAAAAACTTGAAAGCTACGGAGTAAAAAATAAAAACTTACTTTGGTTCATGGGTATCTGACAAATCGAAGGCAATTTTATATTATAATCAAAATAACACAATTCCATATTCCATAACTTGCGGGGTTCCTCAGGGTTCTAATTTAGGACCACTCTTATTTCTATTGCACATAAATGACTTGTACATAGCAACAAATCTTTTAGACCTAATTTTGTTTGCTGATGAATCCAATCTTTTTTGTTCTCACAGAGATATTAAAACACTTTTAAAAGTAGTTAATGAATAGTTATGTAACGTTAATGAATGGTTCGTAAGTAACAAACTTTCATTAAATGTGGATAAAACAAAATATATACTTTTCCATAAAGTAAATAAATCAGAAAACATTCTTCTAAAGTTACGAAATCTTATAATTAATAATATTTATATTAAAAGAGAAACATACGTAAACTTTTTAGGAGTAAAACTGGATGAAAATTTACTGTGGTATTCACATATAAATAGTATTGAAAAAACACTCTCCAAAAGTACAATTCTTCTTGTGATATTTTTTGTTTTAATCTCTTTTTTAACTAGAAATAATCGTTTGAAACATTAAATAATCACAATAAGATTGAAATATCAAATATTAAAAATTATTTGAAATTTCAATCTTATTGTGCCAAAATAATTTCAAAATTATTTGAAAAAGTGAAAAACAAAATTGTTTTAAATCTTCTACAAATGTAATTAGGAGTAACCAAAAATGAGTGGTATATTACAGTGGCATTATAACTGAAATATACAACTTGAACATCTAAGTATAGATTTTTAGAAAAAAATTTATTTCAAACAATTAAAATCATAAGTTTTTTGGCATTTTTTTGGTACATGTAAAAATCGTTATTATTTGTTTAAGTCATGTTAATCCCAACACATTTGCACAAGTTAAAATCACTTCACAATCATTAAAATTTCAAAAATATACGCAGAATATAATAATGCACTAGAAAAAAAAAAAGTTTCTAATTTTGCAACTACATCTCCAAATCAATACTCTTGTAAATAACAGGCAAAATTATCAGACATTTGATACGCGGGGTGACATTGATACGCCGCCCCGCGTTTCAATGTCACCCCGTTTTGATACGCCGCATTGATACCCCGCATTGATACGCCGCCCCGCGTATCAATGTCACCCCGTTTTACGGTAACTGATTATAAACCTTATAGGTTACCACCAACTGATTATGAATCTAATTGGTTACCACCAAACTCACCAGCATATTTATCAACAAAACGTTTTTTTTTCAGACCAAACAAGATTTTTGATCAAATATAATTAAACAATGAATCTTAGACAAAATGTTAAACGATTCAAATGAATGAAGTACCTCTACATTTGTTTGTTCTGGCATTGATAATTCAGCTATTGAAAATCAACACGTCACGAAATAAGTTTTTTTTTAATAAACTAAATAAATCAAAATCAAAGGCAGATATTATCAGAATAATAACAATGATTTATATTGATTTATATTTAATACCAATGATTTATATATAGGGTAGAGCGGGGCATATAGGGCGGGCATACACTTAAGAAATAAATGCTAGTTGCAGATAAACTAACCATAGTTAACACTATTTTTTATAAGTTTCCTAAAATTCATTGGTATAAGAAAACGGGAAAACAAAAAAAAACTTCTAAAAATAAGCGCTGACAACCAAAGTAACGAAGACTAGCAAAATTTCTACATTTTGCAAATGGGTGGGGCAAAGTGGGACAGTGAAAAAGCAGCAGTTATTCGTTAATTGTAAATCTTTAAAAGTAATAAAAAATGGAGGCAT
Organism: Hydra vulgaris; assembly: GCF_038396675.1. Taxonomy (NCBI): domain Eukaryota; kingdom Metazoa; phylum Cnidaria; class Hydrozoa; order Anthoathecata; family Hydridae; genus Hydra; species Hydra vulgaris. The sequence goes on from NC_088921.1 coordinate 51,510,208, forward strand.
TTTATCATTTAAACTTGTTCAGACATTAAAATCTTAAAATAGTAACACGCCCATACACCCATATACCACCAAAAAAAAAAAAAAAACTAAAATAAATTATTTTTTTGTGTTTTATTGTAAAATACTCTTAAACAAACAAACTTAAGAGATTGTTTAAAAATTTAAGTAGGGCAAAACTAGTATATATTGTTAAATTGGTAACTTCTACTAAATCTAAAATGAAACAAAGTATATATTCGATTACATAAATCACACAAAAAATATCCGGAAACTATTTGGTAACATTTTTGATGAACTGGCTTATTAGCAATATGCCAATGTAGAGCAAATTAAAATTGCCATATATATCAGCAGCTTTTAAAATTCTAAATTCCTTTTTATTCGCAGCTAAAACTGCATTTCATTCCATTTTGGATGATTGACCTTTCTTATATAATTTCTTTCCATAGTTGTTTACATTAAAAACTATTAATAATCGAAGTTAAGTTATTCAAGTAACAATTTCTTTTCCAAATTTCTTTGAATTTATTAATAATATTGCTTTTCTAAAAAATGAAAATAATATTTTAGATTAAAAATAAAGTCATCAAACAGTAAACAAAATGGTAGTAATATAGTCAATTATGTAAATAACTGATATGCCCTACAAAAGTCATTTTGCTAAAATTAAAACTATTCAAAAAGTGCAATTGCAGATATTTTTTTAAAACCGGATGCTAAAAGAGGATAAAAAAATACTGTCTGAAAAGTATAAACTTTTTATAAATAAAGCAAATTAGCAATAGTTCAAGATAAATCTTTTGTCGTTGTATCGCTTAAGAAAATACGCAAATTTTGTTTTTCGCAAACTTACTGATACATTTTAGTACTTTTAATGCATTTCGGTACATCTAAAATTAATTTTTTTTTACAATAATGAAGCACAATAAATTAAAATGTTTTATCAAAAAAAAGTTTTGTAAAAATTTTTTTAACTGAGATATAAAGCTTCAGGCATAACTGTCCCGTTATGCCCCACTGTCGCGATATGCCCAAGCTCTACCCTATGATTGAATGATGTTTATGAATACTCTAGAGAATTGGAAAATCTTAGGTACCATTAATAAGTGATTTATATTGTAGAGTTAAAAAATTCTAAATTACATAAAAGTGCAATGTTTCTGTAACTCTTTATCCTTATTTGACTTTAACAATTGATTTGAAGAAAGCATGACACGACTACAATCAAGTTCAAGTTGTTGGTACCAACATTCATGTGTTCAAAGTCAAAACTGTATCTGCTATAAAATATTTTTGTCAATCTCTTATTTAGAATCCATCAGTACCTTTTGTTAAAAAAATATTGCCAAAGCGTTGCTTCTAATTAGGAATAGCTCAAGAAAAACAGCAAGAGAAAAATTTATAAATCTTATTATCATTTATTTATTTATATTTGAAAAAAATTTACAAAATACAAAATGGTGAGACAGGTAATTACAAAATTACTCTTATGCAACATCAACAAAAAAAAAGTAATAATAGTAGGCCCTTCAGTCACGTGACTTTTTCCATGTGACAAGTTCAGAATATAAATATTGGCGAATTTTTCGGCAACTCTTTCGGGAATTATTTTAATACTATCTAATTTCAAACCCAATTGCCGGTTATATTTCACTGGCAAAAAATTTTAATAATGTTGATCTATGGGGGTTATTCTTCAAAGTTTCTTAAAAAAGAAACTAGAAGATTTTTCAAGTCATTTTCTCTATAGTTTATTTACACTTTTTGACAAGTACATATACTGTTTTAAATTACTTTTTTCAGGTTCTAGCACATCAAAAAAGATTATTTAGCTTATTAAATTACAATGCTTGATATTCGTTTTTAAACTAATTTGTTTTTAATATCTGGACTTTACAATTATACAAAAACACTTTTTAGTATTTTTTCGATATTTTTCTTGACGCCATTATGGTACTCCGTTCAACCTACATAGCTAGTTATTTAGGATAAACCAATGATGTATATATTATGAATGTATATATGATATGAAGATTTATTGCTAATATATATCATTGGGATAAACTGCCCTATATCTGGCTACGTTCTTAATCTGGCCGATATTCAAAAAAATCTTTAATGCAGGGTTGTATTGATTGCTTTAATGTAAAAGTACGATATTTAGACTATATTAGGTACGCGGAAGTCGCGATTTACGGAACCGATTTTCATGCTGAAATTTTGGTTTTCGTTTTTTTAACTCCTTTTTAGGCAGCGTGAGGCAGACGTAGTTTTGTGGAGTTTCTTTCTAGAAACATATATACATATAGATACTTTTTTAAAAGAAGAAAAGCTAATCTTGATTTTTTAAAGACTTTTTTGTTTGGTTACTAAACTTTGTTATGGAATATTTTGCTCCTAAATATTAGGTTGGTATTCTCTCATGAATATGTAGTCAAAGAAATGTAGAGTCCGCTTTTTTTATTCTAAAAATATTTTTCCTTGTGTATTTTTTATCCACATGCTAAATTTCAACGAAAAATAAATATAAGCAAATAGGTTAATTAGCGTCGCACTGAAGGTATCTAATTTCGGTTTTTCTGGTTGTTTTTTTTCTTTCGGTAAGCTAAATCAAGGTGGGGCCGAAATCAGGGGCGATTTAAAAAAAAAGTTTTTGATTTATATTGTTAGATTTAATTTAATATGGACAAGATGAATAAAAATTTTTTAGATGCACTAACAGATAGTAAGTTCAATTTTTTTTATTCATAAAAATAGCATTATAACAATTTTTTTTATTTATAATATAGTATTAACAACTATTTTCAAATCCAAAATAATAATGATTAATGTAAAACCTTATTTTTTTTTTATGTAACATTTAAAAAAGGATTAATGTTTCAGATTAAAACTGTTGCTATTCAATAGCAACAGTTTTAATATTTAAAAACGCTAACAAATTTTTTGTAAAGGTTAAACTAAGGAAGTATGTTATATACTTATTTATATGTGGTTTATAATAGCCTATTAAACTATTGAATTGATTATTAACTGTTAGTATTAGTTAACAATTTTATTAAGACATCACATTTAAATAAGTATATTACATACTTCATTAGTTTAATCTTAACAAAAAACTTTTTTTATAGTTTGAAATATTTATAAGAATGTAACATATCACTACGAGGGTGTTAGACCATAACGAATACACCCACGATCGAAGATACACCTCTAATATTTGAAAGTGGAATGGAAGCAAGTTGTAACAACTTTTTGTGTATAAAAAAAATAAAATTTAATTTGAAAAGCACTTTTTCATGTTGAAAAATTGTATTTTTTTAGGGTTAAGATGGTGTTTCGAAACCCCCTCTGGCCCCCTAGATAGCCTTATATCTATAGACTAATAAAAACTTGTAGCTTACTCTTAAATCTATCTTTTAATACCAAGTTATAGGCATTTAGATAAGATTTAACAAAATTGTAACAATTTAAGTGAGAAAAAAATTAATTTGGCACCAGTTTCTTCAACAAATCCATATATCTAAAATATGCTACTAAAAACGTCATAACCTTTTGGAATTGTTCGTTTTCGATAATTTTTTCACATTTAAAATACTGTATTGAAGCTTTCTAATGACATATAACATTCAAGTATATGCTTAATTAAAAAATTTCAGTCAACCTACCTAATTATATAATTTATAAATATGCAGTTTAAAGTACTTATTGACTCGATAACTGCTTTGAGAACATTTTTTTAAAATTTGATAAATATTATATTCAGTAAACTCGATGTTTGGTATTTTCAATGTTTTCCTGATTACATCCAAACATTTAGCATTTGTAAATCTTTTAAATTGCTATTAATATTATGATATAACATTGTTAAAACTGTGTATGCATTTATGTTTATTGTATAACGTTCAATAGTTCTTTTTTTTTGTGTATGTATATTTCTGTGTACGATCTTATAACATTATTTCTAGCCATTGTCCTATATTTGACCATGATAAGTTTTAATTCTGGCCATGCATGAAATGCATAGTTTTTAAAGTTAATCACTTACTTAAACACAGATTTATATATATATATATATATATATATATATATATATATATATATATATATATATATGCATAAAAAATACAAACCATCAGAAATATATATAAGCATGCATACAAACCATCATATATATATATATATATATATATATATATATATATATATATATATATATATATATATATATATATATATATATACATACATATATATATATATATATATATATATATATATATATATATATATATATATATATATATATATATATATATATATATATATATATATATACATACATATATATATATATATATATATATATATATATATATATATATATATATATATATATATATATATATTTACACACACACACACACAGAAAGAGAAAATAATACATAAAAACACACGCACACAAGGGCGAATCCATTGGGGGGCAATTGCCCCTATTGCCCCCCCCCCCTCCTTCTCTCCCCCCTCCTCCTTAGAAAATTTTGAAATTTTTTATTTTTGAAAGTTTATATATTAAACAAAGCAAGTTGTTTGAAAACGGAAATAGTATATTCAGGCTATTTAAATAAAATTACAATTTTTATAAATTTATGTAGTACAAATTCAAAATTGTGTGATTGCTTGCTTACAAATCATTAAATCTGAAAATTGCCACCCCCTCCTTACTAGATTGCCTGCACCCCCAAATCTAAAAACATTTAAAATTGCCCCCCTTACGACATGGCCTGAATCCGCCCTAGCATGTTTATAATATAATCATAGAAACATGAACATTTATTTTAAGACTGTCATAACCATTTTATAATTAAATTTTCATTATATTTTTTTGCATTTTACTTTAGAATGAAAAAAAAATAACAAAACTAAAAAAATAGGAAATTCAACAAAAATTGCAAACAGAGAAAACACCGTTTATGGAATGATGAATTGATGATATCAGCAATTAAAGCTGCTAAAAATGGAGTTTCACAACGAGCAGCATGTAAAGTTTTTGACATTCTAAGATGTTCGTTCCAAGTTTGACTTTCTGGAGTAACGGAAATGGGAGCCACACCTGGACTTCCAACTATTTTAGATGAAAAGAAGTAAAGAAATTAATTGATTTTGCATATAATCGTGCAGCTTTAGGAATCAGATTGCAAATTTTAAAATATGCTGAAACTTTTGCTTTAAAAGATAAAAAGCATTCAAGAATGGAACTCCTACAGAAAAATGGTGGTGTGGGATCTGCAAAAGGCACAAAGATTTAACTTGACGTCAACCAGAAAGTACAGCAGCTATTAGACATCAGTGTTTGAGTGTTTGTAAAGTGTCGAAGTATTATTCGATTCTTAAAAATGTGTTAACGGAAAACAACCTACTTCAGAAGTTGCAAAACATTTGGAATATGGATGAGACTAGGATCCAGTTTGATTATCGTCCTGGAAAAATAGTTATAAAAAAAATAGTTAAGTATCTACAATGTCGTCAATCAGATAACCGGGAAACAATCAGAGTAATGTCTTGTGTCAATGCAATGGGTAACTCTTTTCCGCCACATTTCATATTTAAAGTAAAAACTATTAAGTCTCTCTCAAGTTTTTAATTTAAAAATGCTCCCAGAAGAAAGTACAGGGAATGTTTCAGTGGTTGGACAAAGCAAGGCATTGTATTTCTATGGTTTACAAAAACATTTCTTTCCGTAAAATTTGAATTTTTATAAATTTATATGAATTTGTTTACTCTTACAATATAAAAAAGCTCTAATTCTTTAACTAAAGTTTATTTTTTTGGTTTTTACAGAAATTTCATCGCCTTTGACCCAATTGCCCCAAATAGGGCAAACAAGCATTTGGATTCTTAAATATATTTTGGGTTTTCATAAATGTGCATAAACTTGTTTTCTCTGACAATATGAGAAAGCATTTGTTCTTTAACTAAAGTTAATTTTTATTATTTTACAGAGCCTTAATTGTTTCCGGCCCAATCGCCTCGATCCGGGGAATAAGACCTAAAATTTTTATATATTTTTTTAATATTTATAAATGTAAATGAATTTTTTCACTCTGACAGCTTGAAAAATCTCTTTTTTTTAACTAAAGTAAATGCCAACGAGCAGTGGGGTCCTTACCTAGAGGCCCCTAATATGAGAATAAAAATTTGTAAAATTGAATGCTTTGATTCTTTAGTAAAAAAGAAGACAATAAAAATAATTTAGTATAAGAACTTCAATGAAACTCTTTTCTCATTGACGGCATTTGAAAAATAAATTCATTATTAACATTTGGTGTCATAAATCCTTAAGAAAAACTCAACAAACCTTGACGCAAAATAGACGTTATTGAGCCCAACATAAATCATCATAACTTGAAAACCAGTAATCCAAATTTAAAAAGTGAACTCATTCTGAAAACGTCTTTATTATTTGCGTACTTTGGTATTAATTATTCCAGAGATAAAGATAATAGTAAATTAGTGTGAAGTGCCTAATAATAGTTATAAAAAAACTTAAATAAGAGTAATATTGAAGAAACCAAGTTAATAGGCTACGCAATGATATTTTAAATCATGCTTGTTTAAACTCAATTTGAATGCAGCCAGTGGGGGAGAGTTCACTATATGGCCTAGAAGTGAGTTCCATACTTTAATGATTCTTTCGCAGTTAAAAAATCTTCAAGTATTACTAATGTTTTTATTACGTAGAGTAAACTTTTGCGAATGACTACTAGTAAAATACTTTGAGTTGGCAAAAGTAAAAAAATCCGAAAAAGATAAGTCAACAAGATTATGTGCATTTTTAAGTCATATTAAGATCAAATTTAACTCTACGATATTCAAGAGATTCGATTCGGAAGAAAATAAGTATTAGCAAGTATTCAGTGTATGTAATATGACATCTTTTGCAGTCAATTCTGGTAAAATATTTTTGAACTTTTTTTATGCAAATTGTATCTTTTAAAAGACGAGGACTCCAAACTGAGATGCAAGATTTTAATACAGGCCGCACATAAACTTTGTAAGCTTTTAAAAAAAGTTAAGAACTGATAGAGATGAAGGGTTTTAGAAGTAAGTAAATACGAGAGTGTGCAATGCTTGATACACGAGAGCAGTGATTAGAGAATTTTATATCAAAGGATATGGTGATTCCTATATCCTGAATTGAATAAATAGTTTCAATATTGGCAACGGAGTTTAATGAATTAGGATGAGTAGGTATATTATATCGTATCATAAGTGAAAACGTTTGTTGGTTAATATTATTGATTACCAATCATTGGACTATACCGAGATTTTTTTTTAAAGTGCTTACAAGATAAATGTTGTTATAATCATTTCGAGATTGATACAATTTAATACCATCTGCAAGCAGCTTAATGCCACAACTTCCATCAGTACTGTAAACTATGTTGTTAATAAATATAAAGAACAATATAGGTCCTAATATAGTTCCTTGTGGTATTCCACTCTTACTGAAATGTTTTCCGAATATGAGGTACCAAAACACACACATTTAGAGCGATTAGTTACAAAGTGTTTAATCCAATGAAACAGATCGCATTTAATACCATAGTGTTGCAATTTGAATATTAGTTTAGGATAAGTTACCAAGTCAAATGCTTTTTCAAAATCAATATAGATGATGTCAGCTATATTTTTCTTATTTATGGCAGTGGTCCATTTGTTTAAAGTTGCCAGCATTTGCGAGCATGTGGATCTACGATTTATAAAACAAAATTGATGTTGAGAAATAAAGTTATTTACTAACAGATAGTTTTTTTAAGTTTTTAGCAACCATTGATTCTATAACTTTGCAAACAGGTCGTTGAAATAGGTGTGTGTTGATTGGTAGGGAAGGGTGGCCTTTCTTAAAAATTTAAAAGATTATTGCTAGTTTCCAAATTTTTGGTATAGTAATAGTGGCCATTGATATTTCAAACAAAATAGAAAGAGGAATGGCAATGGTAGTTGCAACTGATTTTAAAAATGTTGGAGAGTAACCATCCGGAGATTTGGAAAACTTTGCTGGGAGTTTTTGGAGCAATGAAACGACAGAATCATATGTAAATAATGCGTTACTCAAACATTGATGGAATGGAAAATCTAATGGAGGATTTATACCATTGTCAGTGATGAAGACAGAGGCAAAGTAGTTGTTTAAAATACGCGTTTTTTTACAAACGTCTAAACAAAGGGAACCATCAAGACTTACTAGTGGTGTAACAGAATGGTGACGGATTTTGAACTGAAAAATTATTAAAACTTGTTGATATTTTCTTTATAGACAATATATTTCTTCATATACAGCATTTTTTGTTATTTCAGAATTGTGTGTGGCGTGATTCTTGTGACATATGTGAATATAGCAATCCTTGTATGTGGTAAAATTGTAAAAATTGAAATTTCTTTTTTTATTTTTGGTATAGAACACGTTTTTTAATAGTTAAATACTTTATCTTTTTTTACAGAGTACTGGTACGTGTGACAAAATACTTAAGTTCAAAACGTCACATATAGCGTGCCAGAATGATGTAACATTATTATCTTGCTCAGCTAATTTGTACCAGTTTACATTAATTAAATCTTTGTTGATATTTTTATAGTTGGTCTTATGGAAACTGTGAAATTGGAAATGATGGTTTTTTACTTCTATTTAAGGTTTGCAAATTGAAATTAAAGAAAATGGTACAATGGTCACAGGTACTGGTGAAAGTGGCTGTAGTTACTACGTTGTATACATTTCTTTTATCATTGGTTGATATAAGGTCCAAAATATTGTTTAATAGAGTACTGTTTGAAAGCAATTGGGTCAGGGCGTTCACTTTACAGTTTACTATGAACAAGTCGTGCCAAGAACCGCCAAGACTAATAAGTATTGACCAATCAATGAATGGTAGATTAAAATTGCCTGATACTATACAAGTATGATTTTAAGTTCATGAAATTATATATATACCATCTTCCATAAGGTTTTGGTTTTCAAAGTACACGGAGGAAGGATGGGGGGGGGGGGTTGTGGTAATTGTATGAAATGCGTAACTTTTCGAGACTAGAGGAGACACATACGTCTATATATTTCAGTGTCTACAAGTTCTTTAGGAATATCAAAATTATTTTGTACAGAATAAATGTTTCTTTGCACTAATATTAGTGAGCCACCTTCATTGTAATTACGATCACGTCAAAATATTTAAAAATCATTTCAATTTTATCAAAAGCGAGTCTGGAGCTTTGTTTTTAAATCAGATTTCCGTGATGAGAATAACACCAAGATCGCAGTTTTGGAGAACATTATGTAAATGTTGTAGTTTAAATTTTAAGTGATCTTGCATTGAAGTATGCACAATTAATAATTTTTATCATAGTTCCGTTTACATTTTCAGAATTATTTTGCAAAATTTTGTTAATGATTTGTATAGGTGGAATGGCACATTTTATTGAAATATATGTTGAATTGATAAATGTGTTGTTGTGGGTGTTGCTAGTTAATTTTTAATCGAATTTGGTAATGATGTCTTTTTGTTTCTTTTACTGTGTTACCTCGAATATCATTGATTGTTGTAGCAGCTGGACTAACCCAATGGGTGCAGGACGTTCTTGGGCGTCCATAGTACATACCGTTAAGGTCCATTCGTCCAAGTCCAAAATGGTACGTTTTCGGACGTTCAATGTACTTTCTTTTACGCATGCGTGAATATAAAATATTTACAAAAAAATCATAGTTTAAAAGTTGTCAATTTTTTAACTTATTCTATAACTATAACTATTTAGTTATAGTTATAGAATATTAACTTATGGTTTAACTATATAGCATTATAATAATATATTTTTATTTAGATTAATAAATTTAATCAACAAATATAGACTATAAACGGTAATCAAATAGGCTAAATATTTTATTATAAAATTGAAATCAATAAATTCGAACTTCTTCTAATAACAAAACTACATTTTATTTTCAATATCAATTTTGTGTGCAATATAAATTTATTAGATATTTTATACTATAAGTTGTAGAGATTTACGTAAATATAGTTGTAGTTGTAATATATTTTTAATAATTAATTTATTAGATAATTGTTTCTTTTATATATATATATATATACATATATATATATATATATATATATATATATATATATATATATATATATATATATATATTTATATATATATATATATATATATATATATATATATATATATATATATATATATATATATATATATATATATATATATATATATATATATATATATATATATATATATACATATATACAGCGGTGGCCAAAAATTAAAGACCACTCATTTTTTTGTTGGTTTCTTAATCATTAAAATAAAATTAAGAAGATTCTAATTGACATATTAATTTTTTTTTTTTAATATCTTGTTAATTAAAACATACGGATTAAAGTGGTATAATTTTTTTAATCTAATTCTTATTAAATAGCGTTTAACTTATTAAAAAACTGATGAGTACTTATAAATCTTCTTTAAATAAATTGGACAAAATTCAACGACCACTTTCAAATCTTTAGTTTGCACTTATTAAAAATAATAATCCATTATTTTTTTTAACTGTCTTAATTGCTTATTACGTTGGCTATAAAATAAAACGTCGAAACCTGAGTTTCGATATCAAATAAACATTTATTTAAGGATATAAAAGTATTGATATCAAATAAACATTTATTTAAGGATATAAAAATATTGCAAAAATGCGTGCAAAGATCGAAGAAAAAAACAGAGACGCGGCTCTTGTATTAAAAAAAAGAAGGCTATAGCATCAGACAAATAGCAGAAAAGCTCGGAAGGTCTCACTCTTGCATTATTAACATAATTCAACGATACAAAGAGACCCGGTCAATTTATGATCGTCATAGGACTGGACGCAATAAAATTTCAAATGACCGTGACGTTCGCTCGTTAGTGAGATTAATGAAAGAAAACAGACAAGCATCATCTACAGTCTTGTCTACGAAATGGACACTGTCAAATGGTCTGAAAGCAAACCCTAGAACTGTGCAAAGGGTCCTCCACAATTTAAATTATTTATGGCGTGTTGCTGCAAAAAAACCACGCTTAAATATAAACAAAAATTTGCCAGGAAAGAGTGGTGCAAACTACATAAAAATTTATTAAACGATCAGTGGAGCTGTGTGGTCTTTAGTGATGAAATGAACGTTGAGGTAGACAACAGAAAAGGTCGTTTTGGAAGTCTACGCGTAATGTTGCGTAGACTTCCAAACGAACGGTTCGATGAACCATGCATTTTGAAACGAACAAAACAAGACAGTGGTTCAATAGGCATTTGGGCCTGTATGAGTGCCTGTGGAGTTGGCGTTTTTCATTTATTCGATGGTAGACTCAACAAAGAAAGGTACATCGAAATTTTGGAAAACTCGCTTATTCCTAGCATTTATTTATGGTAGTTGCAAGATGGATTTATTTTCCAGCAAGTTAATGCGCCGTGTCATAAAGCGCATGTTGTTAGCGATTGGTTCAATTCTAATAAAATTCAAGTGCTTCTATGGCCTGCCAATAGTCCAGACTTGAATCCAATAGAGAATTTATTGTCGTGGCTTGATCACAAGCTTGGTAAAGAACAACTTTACAATTTTGAAGATTTGAAATCTTCTATCTCTCATCATTTGAAAAATGTGCCTGATGAAGTAATCAAAACTTTAATGAATTCAATGCCAGAACGAGTACAAGAGTGCTTGAAAACAAATGGAGGAACAACACGTTTCTAAATTATTTTTTTATTGCTTTTTGAAATATTTTTGAAACTGGTCTTGAAATTTTGTCCAATTTTCTTTCCCATTTATATTTTTTAATAGTCAGTTTTTTAACTTTTTAACATTATTTTGTAAAAAAATTATAAATTCTTTTATAATAAATATAAAATACAATAAAAATTCTTTCTAAAAATGTTTTTTTTTTTTTGATACCTTTTTCCAAAATAAAATTATACTAAGGTTAAAAATAAATTTTGAAAAAAAAAGAGTGGTCTTTAATTTTTGGCCACCGCTGTATATATTTATAAATATTTATATATATTTTTATAAATATTTACATATCTATATATTTATATAAATATATATATATATATATATATATATATATATATATATAAATATATATACAAGTATATATATATTTAAACAGCTTTAAAATGTATTTTACAAAATATATATATATATATACATACATATATATATACATATATATATATATATATATATATATATATATATATATATATATATATATATATATATATATATATATATATATATATATATTTATATATATATATATATATCTATATATCAGGACGAGTCCAGACCTGTTTTAGTACCGCGGTATGGGTGGCCAAAAAAAAGCGCTTAAAAATTATTTTTAACTTTTTAATTTTTCTTTTGCTTTTCTTATTAAAAATAGAAAAAAAATTTTTTTAGTTTTAAATGCAGAAGTATATAAATAATTTTCAGTTTATTATAGATACTTCTTTTTTCTATTGGTCAATAAACTGAATTAAAAAGAAATAGCTTTATTACGTATTTACTTGACGGAGCTGTTTTTCGATTACTAACTGAACGTTAGTTATATAAAAATGTTGTTAAGAAATTAATTTTAAAAACTCGTTGCGAAATTATATAACGATGGAATGTATAAAAAATTTGCATTTTCGAAAGATAAAACGATTTTAAAATATCTATTCAAAGTAAAGTTTACTTTAGTTTTTTGGCAATTAAAAGTAAACTGCTATTGATAATAAATGTATAGTCTTAATAACTATCGCGCAAATTTAATTTTTAAATAAAAGAACTTTTGATCTTTAGCATTACGCGAGGAAAACGAAAAAACCAAACGTAAACTTTTTCACCAAGTTTTGTTTTTTTCATTTAGACTTTTATAATAATAAAAATAACGATTACGATAACTTAATAAAAGTTTTATTAAGTTCTGTTTAAAATAACTCATAGTAAATGTAACTTATTTATTAAACATAACTTTTTAAGTTATACTTAATGATTAAAAAACATATTTTTAAAATACAATATATCTTTTAAAATATAATATGTTTTTTAATCAAAAAAATATAAAATTTTGTAAATTATATTTACCGTAATTATCTCTTCTTTAACTATCTCTAATTTAAAAGGCGCCTTAAAATCACTTATAAATTATTAATCTTTAGTAAATTAACAGATTTGCAAATATTTAAATCAAATCTTTAAAATTAAAATAATAGTAAATACGTTTGTCAAATTCTTATGTTTTTTTCCGCGTAGTTCTTCGAATCAAGGAGATATAATACTTAGCTGGAGGGGAACAAAGCCAAAAATGAATTAAAATCGCGTCACAGTCTTTGTAGTATATTTATTACAGAACCAAGTCAAAATGACGCTTTTGCAAAAAAATGGAAAATTTTAAAGCGTAATCAATAAGCTTTGAGAGTTGTAATCGAAATAGATTAATAAAAGAAAAGTTTGTTAGATAAGTTTTTAACAACTATTTGATCAGTCAAGAAGTTAATTAAAACAAAAATCACGATTAAGGCAAAGTAATTGTTTCTTGCTCAATTATAGGTATAAATATCAAAGTTTTAGACTCTCTACCTTAATCTCTACTACCTATTTGAACCTTATTTTTTGCTTGCCTGTTCAGCTATAGGTTAGTTACGTTCTTTAAAACTGTTATCTCGGCCAGGAACTTATGAAATCCCTCCAGGATTTTATTTTGTGTTGGAGTAGTTTTGTCGGATTTTATTTTGTGTTGGAGTATTTTTGTCGGATTTAAAAGCAAATATAGAAATATAAAACTTCTTTTTGTAAATCCGGCAAAAATACTACCAAATTCTTATTTAGAAATTTATTAGTTAAGTTCTAATCTAGAAATTTATTATTACTTGTTCAAAAGCACAACAAAAAAATAACAATAAATTAACTCTAAATATTGTTTACGAATTTCTTAAACTTCCATATTTTATTTGCAATAGTTTATAACGTTTTGAAACAATATCATTGGACAATTTTTGTTAAATATGGAATGTGATTGGTTAACTTTAATTATGATAACTACGCAGTGTTTAATAGAAAATCATTAAATTCATGTATTCAAAAAAATGCCTTTAAATCATCTTCTTATCTATTACACAGGTCAACAAAAAAAATATTTTTTTCTGGTGCCGAGCAAACAATTTGTTTTTTGTATAGCATTTCTCATTTTGATTTCAAATATGCAACTCTTTTTTTACCATCAGGTCAAGTTGTAAAGATATTAAGGTTCAAATCTTAAGTATTTAGGGTAAAGTCCCTAATATTGTCGAAAAAAAAGTTATTCAAAAGTATGTCAACCTGGGTCTCAAAAGAAGCGTATTTTCATAGAAATTTTAGAAAACATAAATATTTTTCCTTAAAATTTATTGACAAAAAAATTATGTAGAAAAATGCTAAAGACTCTTAAAAAAAAGTCAACAAAATGTTTTTCACCAAAAATACACAAAATACTTATTTTTATTACAAATGAATAACATTTTTAAAATCTCTATGAAAATACGCTTCTTTTGAGACCCAGGTTGACATACTTTTGAATAACTTTTTTTTCGACAATATTAGGGACTTTACCCTAAATACTTAAGATTTGAACCTTAATATCTTTACAACTTGACCTGATGGTAAAAAAAGAGTTGCATATTTGAAATCAAAATGAGAAATGCTATACAAAAAACAAATTGTTTGCTCGGCACCAGAAAAAAAAAATTTTTTTGTTGACCTGTGTTATAAATGCGGGACGGAGAGAAAAGAGGTGGGTGGGGGAAGAAGTCTAAAACATCGCCCCCTCCCCCAACGTTGCCGAAAAAAAAGCAGTATCCCCAAATAAACTCTGGGTTCTTCACTATATATATATATATATATATATATATATATATATATATATATATATATATATATATATATATATATATATATATATATATATATATATACGTAAGTGTATATATATGAATAAAGAAAATATCTTTATATTATCATGTATAATATTGTATACTTGAAAGAGTGCTCAATAGATAAACTAGAGCTATATAATATATATGTTACTGTTACCCGCAGTACCAGGAATTAGCTAAATGCTAATGTTTATAATATAATTTAGTATTGCAACTCTGAGTTTCATGTGTTATCACAATCATCAGGCAAGTAGTAAAAGTTTAATTTTGCTACGATTTGTTTAGTGGACGTTACGGTTTATATTTGTATTTTAGATCGTTACGGGACGGAAATTGATTGGTAGTTAGGTTAATAATATTATTAATTTGTTTATAGTTGGCTAATAATTGTGAAATAGTTATATGTTTAATGTTGTTTAAAATATTTTTTATGTGCTAATGTGTATTATTTGTGTATTAAAAAATAATAAAATAAAAATAAGATAATAAGAATTAAAATTGATATAAAAATATACATAATATTATGAAATATATTACAAAAGCGGTGTATGTGAGTAATATATTAGTTAGCCTAGAGATATATGGAGCAGATTAGTATTGTTATTTTTATTTATAGTTGTTAGTCAGGTTTGTAGCGAGCTTTGTAATTTTTTAATAAGAATTTATTTTCGTGGCGGCACTTTGATGTAATTTCGGTTGTCTTATTTAACAGTTCTTCAGGTTTTGGATATGATATAATAGTAAATTTCTCATACAGACATAGTGGGCATCTTTTGGAAATATTTGAGTAGGGGGGTACTGATTTGAGAACAGACCATGTTAGCATAGGGGTTTCATTAAAATTGTTTTTTAAATCCCAGACATAGTTTGATAGGGCGGTCGAATTTTTGTATTTAATATTGTTGAATGATGATTTGTGGTTGTTGTATCTGGTTTTCCACTCACCTTCCGTTTATCCTATATAAACTTTGCTGGGTTGGTTTTTTGCTGCGATAATGCATTTATATATAATATTTGTTGATTTGCACTTACCATTCAGGGGGCATTCTGCTTTGTTTCGACAGTTGCATTTTGGATCATTATTTTCAATTCTAGGGAAGATAATTTTTTTGTTGTGGTTTTTTATAATTTTTTCTATATTTTCAGTGCAACTGTAGCTTACCTTTACAGTGTTTCTGTTTAAGATTTTGTGAAGTTTGTGTGTCTTAGGGAAGTTTTTTTCTAGTAAATACAAGAACATTTTTGCAACATTTGTGGAGACGTTTTTATTAAATGGGAGGTTAGAACCATATGATATTGCGTTTACGATTTTTCTGGGATATTTTTTGTTTAATCTGATATTTGAGGGAGTAGTTTTTGTATCCGCTATTTTTTAGTGCTTGTTCAGATTCGTATAGCTAATTCCTGATACTGCGGGTGACAGTAACATATATATTATATATATATATATATATATATATATATATATATATATATATATATATATATATATATATATATACATATATATATATATATATATATACATATATATATATATATATATATATATATAGATATATATATATATATATACATATATGCATATATATATATATGCATATATATATATATATATATATATATATATATATATATATATATATGTATATATATATATATATATATATATACATATATGCATATATATATACATATATATATATATATATATATATATATATATATATGTATATATATATATATATATATATATATACATATATGCATATATATATACATATATATATATATATATATATATATATATATATATATATATATATATATGTATATATATATATATATATATATATATATATATATATATATATATATATATATACATATATATATATATATATATATATATATATATATATATATATATATATATATGTATATATATATATATATATGCACATATGTATATATATATATATATATATATATATATATATATATATATATATATATATCCGTTCAGAATGAAATTCAGATTAACGTTTAGAACAAACGTCCATGAAACGTCTATATTCAAACGTATTTTAGACGTCTATTATAGGATTATTATACGTATATAAAGTGTTTAAAAGTTTACACATTGATTAAGTCAAAGATTACTAATAAAATTAATAAACTCATAAGCAAATATTTTGGATCACTATTTTCTCTGGTTTATGCATTATCAAAATCTTCCTAGAACCTGTTCAACATCATCTTCTATATTCGTATCCTGATCGTCGGATTTGTAACACAAAAAAACTAGGGTAAAATATTTAGCATTTTAAATGTAAATTCATAAATCAAAACTGGAATTACACAGAACGACTTTACATATAAAAAATTTTCTCAATGGAAGTTTCCCAAATTTCCTGTACCACCCATGTTTTTTTTAGCAATAAAAAATTAGTAACTTTGCGACATAACATATGCAGTGGTTTTTACCATCTCTGTTCCACCAATTTTCTTTAGCAAATGTAACTAAATCAAGCTAAAATGCATCCAAAATAAGAAAATAAATATTTAGTTACTAAACCTCTTGATTAATGCAAAGATGAATACCTACTGTTACAGAATCATAATAGCGTTTATAAAATGAATTTAAACTGTTTATAAAACGTACGAAAAAAGTTCTTGCAACACGACTTTCATAACAAGAGACCAGCAACTCATATTTTTTAACTGTGTCAATGTCGCCATCAATAATTTCTAAAACATCGGAGTCCGTTGATTTGTTGGCATTTAGGAAAGTAGATTGTCGCGATAAGAGCTTTTTAATTTCCATAAATTAAAATAGCGCAACCGACACTCGTTTATTATTTATTTATCAGTCGTTTTGCTTTCAGTTGTTGTAAGGAAGTGAATCTTGAAAACGCATTTAAGTCTAATTTAATTATTTAGTCAATAAAAAATAATTTTTTAATAAGTTTTCTATTTCGTTTTAATTATGCCAATTTAAACCGGGTGACCGCTGTTATGTGAGTCTTCTGACCAATGGCTATATTATAATATAATAAACGTTTATTAAACGTCGTTCAAACGTTCAGGATAGCGACTTATATTAGTCAATATTGTAAAGGTTTGATCGACGTTTAATGAGCGTATGTTAAAAGATTTAAAGCGTAGATTTTATATCTATAAATGTTTACACTTAATTAAGGTCGATTAAAGGTTTACAATATTGACTAATGTAAGTCGATATTTTAAACGTTAGATCGACGATTAGTAAATGTATATAAAAAAGTGTGATATACATTTCAAATCAAGCGTTGATTTCTCGTCAATAATAGGTCGCTAAACGTTTTAAATATTTTTCTACCGATATTGACTAAATATTGACCAATTCTGAACAAATCTGTGTTTACTGGGTTGATTTTATTTTGAATGATGACAATATGGAACAAAAAACCCAATAAGTTCATTTGAGAGATTCAATATTATTGAAAATATTTTAAAACCAAGTTCAAATGCAAGAAAATCAAGAAACTTCTAATGTTCACTCACTTAGACAATAATCTATATTCCAATTTTTATTATTGCTGAAGAGTGATATCTGAATGTGTAAAAATTTTAGTGAAAATAATAATAAAATAATAGTTGTATATATATATATATATATATATATATATATATATATATATATATATATATATATATATATATATATATATATATATATATATATATATATATTATTTTGATCTTTTTTTTCCCACTAAAACCCTTTATATGTCCAAAGAATCACTTTTTATTAAGATATATTTACTTTTATTATAAATTTTAGTTAAATAGTTGCCAATACTAAAAAATTATTTAACAAACTTTATAAAACTTTAAAAACGCGGATTTAAATTTTTTTAATTTCAAATCATGTATAAAAAACTCTTCTGGTGGAATAAACTTAAAGTAAAAATTGATGCAACAAACTTTAAAAATAAAAATGCGCACTTACTTCGGAAAAAATGAAAATTCATCACTAGATTTGAAACTCTATTATCGATATTATTATATAACCGATTTGAAATATATAAATAGATATATAGGAATAAATAAAAAATATAAATAAGTGAACAGATTTCAAACTCTATTATTGATATTATTACATGTTCACGACGTTTTGAATAAGTCTCTGTAGATTATTTATAATCTTTATATATAATAATGTATTACTTTTATTTTTAATATATTGGCCGCAGATTCTGGGTGAATGATATTACAACGTTTTTATTATTATAAAGTCTACTGAGTTCTAAAGGTACTATACAAATAATCAACATGAACTCTTCATACGTCACTATTTTCAATTTAACTTACCTGTTTGTAAACACTATATCCTATAGCACCATCAAAACCAGCCTCGCATTTAACGTTAGTTTAGTTAATTCCTTAGCATTGTGATTACCACAGTAGCTTGTATATCACATAGCTTTTTAAGAGTATGTTTTAGATGATTTTTTAGCGATATTTGTACTGACTAGCCATCTATTTGAATGTTCTTGGGATAGCATTTAGCTTTTGAAGATCTTATACACTATTATATAAAGAATATGTGGCAGCCTTTTTTTCAGCACCATTTCTTAGAAGCTGGTATGTTGATTTTGATGTATCACCATTAATAGTTAATGATAAAGTTTCATCACGTGAATATATCTAAGCAGGTTTAATTGGGTTTTTATTTCAAATTTCAGAAATATTTGTGCCAGTTTCTTGCGTAAACTCACTTCTTAGTTTTAATTTTACTGCATAAAGTAATTTATGGCTAAATAAAATATTACTAACATTCTTAGGCTTATTATTTTTGTTCTGTTTCAAGCTTTTCAAAAGAGCCACATGGTTTCCCAACTTCATTAACTGATGATGTGGCATTTAATGTACCGTAGGTGTATTGAAAATCTTGAGCTGGCCAATTTTTATTACTTCTCTCAAAATGAGTTTTATCATTGTTTGCAGCTATTAACTTTTTACATTATAATTTTATAAAGTTTTTCACTCAGAATCCTCTAGTTTAATATCTGCAGAAACGAGAACAGTTAATTTCAATGAAAAGTATGGTATATCATTAGGAACTAGTTTATTTTGTTGTAAAAGTCCGTAAATGTCACCAATTTTTATTTTATTACTAAACAAAAAAGCAAAAAATTTTTGAAGTAAACAGTGCAATTTGTATTGAATTAAATAACAAACAAAATAACATGTATTTTTGTTTACAAGAAATAAAAGTTGATTTCAAGCAAATAACATAAGTTACAAGTCATTGTTTTAAAATGTTTAAGAAACCCAAAAGGGGAACTTAGGAGCAATGTATTTAGTTCAAATTGGTTGTATACATATTAAATTTACTAGTTCAAGTATTTAATATAGATTCTCGTAGGTTCCCTAAATTATATGACAGTTTTTGTACAAAATAAAAGTGACAAATGTTAAAAGTTCACCTCGTTATTTTAAAGCCAGATTATAAGTGTATAATAAAGACTGACCTTTACTTTAGATTTTTTTTCGAAAAGCTTTACTGTTAAATATTTTAAATATATAAACTAATTCCGTAAGCTTATAAAATTTTAAAAGTTACTGTTTATTATAGCTATGTATAAAAAAAAAAATTTCACGCTTTTAAAATAAAAAAACAATTTTCAAAACTCTAAATTAGAATATTACAAATACGTTTTAATATATGTTTTTGAATATAATAAATATTTATTTTTTAGGTTTTGTCCACCACCTGGCCCACTGTGCATAAGACTGAAACATTTTTGTTAACAGTAAATACCAGAACGTGAAACAGTAGTAAATTGCTCATTTTCTCCTATTCATTATTTGCACATATATTTGCGGCCGTTTTTTTATTTTAATTTAGTTTTTTTTATGTATGACGTTCCAAAACCAATAATAAGTCTTATAATATAAACTTTTATTGTGGATGTCTTTTAGTTGTTTGACTTTTTCACGGCTGTTTCACGCAACGTAAAATTGGGCATTACGTCCGAATTTAGCAAAAAAAACAACACAAAAAAAAACAACAATTTCCGCATAAAAAGTATAAAATTCAACAACTTTAAAATAATAGTATTTTTTTTTCTATAAATGCTTTCATCTTCTAATTAAAAAAGTATGAAAGATCTATCTTTCCTTGTTAAATAAATATTTGCATTAAACGGAATAGAAGTAAAAGTTGTAAAAATGATGGTAATAATTTAAGACCACTTTTCTGATTTTTGGGAATATTGCGGATAACCTGTCATAGGCCAATTAAGATTTGATAACATAGCTATATGGTAGATGGTTGAAATTTGGAACAATTATTAATGAATGTCTGTTCTATCTAGATTTCCATAAACTTTACAATATTTTATATAAAAAGTTAGTTTTTAATGGATTTATTCGTTTTGAGTAAAAAACAATATTTTTGAAAACTCTGCAGAATTAGTAATACTTCAACCTTTTATAAAAAAGAAAATCAAAAAATTATTTTCTGCACCTCTAGCTATGTTATCAAATATGTTTTCAAACTTGGCATGTTTAGTTTTTTGCGTGAATATTTGATTATTTGAAGCAGTGACGTATATTATGTCACGTAACCTTAAATGCGTTACAAAATTACACTCTAGTTTTATTTTGGTTTTTATAAAGCTTATCAACTTTATCATATTATTTTCACATACTTAAATATTTTTCAAATATGTCTTTAATATCTTTATTATTGATAAATATATTTAATTTCCATTCAAACTTCTTTTTTTTTTTTTTTTTTTTAAAAAAAAAAAGCATTTTTCTTAATTTTTGAAGAATTTGTTGTCTGACTTTATTAATCCCTCTATCAATTCACATTAGGTTAAAGTAAAAATTTTTGCTTTAAAAATGGTCTAAGAATGTTTATATCATGTGTTAAACAACAGAAATATATATTTTTTGATTATTTTTGCTAAAAAGTAAGATTAAACTTTTCAAAATCAGCTAAGATCGTAATTTCTGCGCGTTTATTCAAAATCAAAGAAACCTTTGATACTTTATTTAATGTTAAAAGATAAAACAATTTATTGCTGTTTACATTCTTTTTACAGAAGAAAATTATCTGTAATATTTCAAAAGTTGTAAAAGTTTTAGTACCACCCCTTCTTAAGTTTATAATTTGAAAATAAAATAAGAATTTCCACCTTGAAACAGCCGTGTTTTGGAAATCAAATTAAAAAACAAAGTTTCATTACTTTGCTTTTAAATCTAATTGTTTATTTTAAGTTTTTTAAAACATGCTCTATGATTGACAGATAAATATGTTTTATGATAAATATTATTTCTTTAGATACTACTGTTGGTGACAAAATTAGTTATGATGCAAGCAACGTCAAGGGTGCTATTGGCAACATTAAAACGAGCTAAAAAAATAATGTTTTTGCTAGATTGTATTTATATATTAATATTGTCAAAAGCATTACTCTTTTTATTTTTTTGTAATTATTTGTGTCAATACTGGACACACATACTTGGATTTAATCATTTATGAAGTAACCTTATTATTATCCTAATGAGGGCTGCCACTCGTGTTGAATCCCAAAAGCACGTGTATATTAAATTTAGGCATTGTGGGGAAAAAAAAGACTTTCTTACTTATATCAAGACTCCATTTTTTATAATTGCTAGAAATGGAGTCGGTATGAGAATACGCTGAATAAAACTAAACGCTGAAACGGACAAAATTTAGACATTCGTAATACGTTCAAAAGCGTCTATTGCGGACCTCCGAATGGACTGCTTTGGACATCCTTTGACGTACTTTATAGGTACAAAATGGACGGATGAAAGTCGTTGCATTTGGTACGTCTAACGGACATCCATTTTGGACGTCCAAATGGACCATTTTGGACGTCTAAATGGACCATTTTGGACGTCCTTGAACGTACAATGGATGTCCGTGTGCCCATTGGGAAGAGCGGGGTTGTGTTTTTTGCATTCGAGAAGGTATGCCTGATTTTATTTATATAAAGTCATATCAGGGTTAATGAATAGAAAAATGTAATCTACTCTGTTGTTGGCGAAGCGTTAAAAAGTGGAGGCTTGTTTAAGAACTTTGTTTCTAGTTGATTGGTTCGTGAGGACCACTATTATTTGACAGGGTTGTTCAGGGTTTGAGACGGAAATGATTTACAATTAAAGACTTATTTGTTCCCAATGATAAATATTTTTTCTACTTTAGTTCTGTCTTGAGCTTTTGCAATTAATGGATTGGTACTGGAAAATTTTGGTATGAATGCATGCCATAAAAACTTTCAAGTTAAAGTAATTTCATTATTATTTTTTTCCTCGTCTGGTGCTTCTTTACATATTTGCTTCACATTTTTACGTCGTTCTACTCTGTCTGTTCCGTTCACATATAGTGTTGAAACCCAATCTTTAAAACCTAAAATATAATGTATGTATAAATATAATGTACGTATAATTATAACATAAAATAAAATATATAAAAGTAACATACATAATGCTTGAGCAGCTTAAATAATAGTTTTATTCTAAATTTAAACTGTTTTTAAGTTTTAATACCGTTAATAAAGTTTTAATAAAGTTAACAAAGTTTTTCACATAAACTATTAAAGTTGAGCTGTTTGTTGACAATTGTTTTCAAGATAATTGTTTTCAATTGTTTCTTCCTGTTTAATGAAGATTTGCTTCATTAAACAGGAATAAATGATATATTCATATTTTCTTCTACATTCTTCTGAAAAGAAGAGAAAATCTTTGTCATTTCCAAGAAGTTCTGATAATCTAATATCTGGTTGCTTTTTTTGTTTAGTTAGTGACCAAACATTCCACCATGGAATAATAAAATTATGCCAAAGGCATAATTTTATTATTCCAAACTAAAACAAATACATAACTAAACATAAGTTGCCTAAAGCTTTTGGTTGGTGGGGGCTTCTCACGTGCACAAGACTCAATAAGTTTTAATTTTACTTTTGAGACATTAATAAAATTGAACTAGTTGAAGGAACTAAAATAAGAAATAAGCTAATTTAATAAACCTGGTTAATGAATCGGCTGATTTGCGGGAAGAAGTCATTGATAAAGAAGATACAAGTTAAAATGACTCAAATGACAGCTAGAATATTGATTTCAATTGAAAAGGTACAAGCATATGACCGTTTTCAATTACCAACAAAGAACATAGCTGAGAGAACAGAGCGACGTAGCTCTATAGGATTTTTTTTATGAAGTTACAAAACTTTGAATGCTCAAATGTTGTCAACTAATTTATTCAAACTATAAAAATGCAGTGCTTTATTTTGAGAGTAAATGACAATAATTAAAAAAGTCTGACATTGAATGCAGGACTGGTAGTTAGATAGTTTAAACATTCCAACTAAGTTTATAAAAGTAAAATGTACAAAGAATTAGAAATGAAACCAGTTGAGACCAATTTTCAGCTGCCATATTGTATTAAGCATCGTTACACATAACAACACTCGATATTGAACTTGAACTTGATTGTATATGATAAAACAAAAAAACAAGTTAAGTTAAAATTAATGGAATTATATATTTTAGCAAAATAATGTAAATTATGAAGACTATTTAGATCACACTAATTTCACTTTGCAGGCTTTCTTCATTGCGAAACTAGAGATTAAATTTTCTTACATTAAAATCTTGGCGAGATCGTTTTCAATTGAAATCACCATAAGGTTAGTAAACCATTCTTCAGTCATAGCTGATCGAAATTTGGATTTGTTGAAAGCAAGCTTACTGAAAGTAAAAAGCTATTCTTCAGCCACTGATATCAGAAATGCAGATGGAAGGAAACATTGACTAAAGACCTTTCTGGTAGATTCCGTTAGAAAAAAGATTCTATTTGTCTTAAAGAACTTGATTACTTGAGAACATTTAGATGACGAATTTCTTTAATCAAGTCTTCCACTTTTACATCATTTAGGTAGAGATTTGCCACGGGCTTTACTTTCTTCAGACAAAGTGTTTCTTTATCATTGGAAGGAGAAAGAGACCTCGTTGATGCATAGGAGAGCTTTGAATCAGAAAGAAGTAAAGACAATAAATTCAAATGATTGAATTCACTTTTTGAGTGCCTTAATAAAGCCAGTTAATGATCTTCTAGATCAAGTTCTTTAAGAAATTGCAGACTTCAGTACTTCTTTTGGTCGTTTCGACATTGGCCGCACAGCTTTATGCGTGCCTCCATCTTGTTTGAGACTTTTGTCGAAGGGCACTCCCCTTGCCTCACGCAAAATTTTTCAGCGCATAAAGCTACCACTAAAAAGGTTGTAAAACAATTGGATATTGCCAAAATAGTTCTTGACTACAGTAGAGAATTCCGCAGAATGAACGCCAGCTAAATTGAGGCTATAAGGTAATTTTCTCGAGAAAAAATTCTCCAATCAAAAATGATGGCCTACACTCCTCTATACACACTGGACATGTTAGCCTCATCACCATAGCCCTGGTCTATACAGTTCTTTAAACCATTTGACTTTGATTAAAAACGTTTACAATTAGCTTTGCAATGTCAAAACTCTTTTTTCTCTCCAGATATTCTACCTTTATAAAACGTTCCTTTATTATCCAAAGGTTGTCAGATTCTAGGCGGACAAATTGAAGAAAAAAAGGTTTGTTCTGTATGAACTACATAAGGAGTTTCATCGCCAACAACGGAAAAATGAATGGCTGTGTGGATTTCTTTGACCATAGCAGCGAAAAAAATTTCCCCACACACGCCATAATGACCTCATTTTGAGTTCTCCAGCTCAATAGTGCGCTTGCATCCTTGTTCCTTGTTTTTGTTGTTAAGAAACTTCTTCTAGATGTTACTGGAGTGTCATACTGCGTTTCTCCAAAAGCTCATAAGTGGCTAAAAAAATTACCATTATTATCCTCGTCCAGCAACCTACACAAATATAGCATAACATTGAAATAAAGATTACATCTAGAATAATATTCTAAGCAACATTATAAATGATTTATGAATATAAACTTTAAACACATTTCAAAAACTTAAATTTCTTGAAGCTAAATGGAGAAGGACGTAAAGGACACAGCGTATAATTTCATAACACTTAGGTGCCTCATTTCTTATTAACTTTTTAAGTTCTGAATTGATTACAGTTTAATTTTTTAAGGTTTCAAAAGCTGATTTCCAGACGATGTAGTGATTTCTGTGCATTAAACTGGTGGCTTTCAAATTTTCTCCTAGTTTTCATCAATTAATTTTTATTCCGCTATTCCACATAAGAGGAAGCATTGAAATCCAGGGTTAAAATTTTGCTTTTGTCAAAAATAGAGCAGGGAAAATAAACGAAAGCTTTGGCAGTTCTACTCCAAATAACCCAGCATTCAATAGCGGAATTTCAGTGAATCTACATAGGCCTTTTGAGCGGTCCACTGTAGTTTTGCTCATCGGTTACTTAATGTAATTAAGCAAAACTCTACATAACCGCTCAAAAATGCTTATA
The DNA here is from genome assembly GCF_038396675.1 of Hydra vulgaris. NCBI lineage: Eukaryota > Metazoa > Cnidaria > Hydrozoa > Anthoathecata > Hydridae > Hydra > Hydra vulgaris. The sequence continues at coordinate 51,536,692 of NC_088921.1, forward strand.
TAGGTCTACCTCAAATCTACTAAATCCACCTCAAATCCACTAAATGTTTGCTGGGAAGCCAGTCTCTGTTGATCTTTTTTCCGTTGAGAGAAGTTTTGTAAAAATCGGAGGCACGAACTATTTTGTTTATAGAATCTCTAGGAAAAAGTGCCGAATTTTAGGTGGTCCATTTAGTATGACTTGCTCGATGCATTGGGTCGTGCTCGATGACCGTAACATGATCGATTTTAAATAAAAATCTCTATCACAAATTAAATAATTAAAATAAATTTACTCATTCGAACAGATGAGCAATTTTTTTTGGTGGGACTAATTCACTAGAATATGTTTACATGCGACTATTAAAATAATAAGAAAATTTAACTTAACACAATTAAATTTTACTTATATAAAACAATTTAAAAAATGAATAAATTCTTTTACCAGTGTTTTGTATATTAAAATGACAACACTGCAGCTCAAAATAAAACTCAGTGATGCAAGAACCAAGATTTTGGGGATTTTAAAATTAAGAATAAACACGTTTTATCCACCCCGGTTTTCACTGATATGTAACATACATGAATACAAAACAATTTTTTAATAACTTTTTAATCGTTATTATCACTTTTAATTGCCTATTTCAGGGGCGGATCTAGGATTTATTTCTCCTTTAGCAATTTTTTTTTGAAAAAATGACCACCCCCAAGCTCCATAACCAAATTCCTCCCAGATACCAAATAAATACTATCCCTCCTCCATTAATTATTCGTAAACTCCCCTTCCCTATTCACTCGGATTCATATTTTTAAAAAGTTTCCATTTCCCAGGTGTCGGGAGCTACCAAAGCAATGCAACGCTCCTCCTATGGGACCACCCTATTTGCATAATTTGAAAAGATTTTTTTTGAAGTCATTGAGACTTGGCGAAGCATCCTTTTATAAAAATAAGAACGCAATTTCTTTAGTAATTTTAATTATAATAATCTCAGTGATGTTGAGATTAAAATCAGCGCTACCTTCAGCGCATCATATAGCATCAGCGCTAACAATGGTATTTTTATATTTGCCGATTTTTAGCCAATTTTGAGGATTACTAATATCATTATTCACATATGACCAAAGATATTTTTCTACAGTCAAATAATGGATTTAATGGAACTTTAATTATTCTGCTTATAAAACTATTTACCTTTTTAAACTATTCATTAAGTTGCAAAATGAAAAGAAAACCAAGAGCTTTATAATTAAAGACAATTTTTTAAATTAAATATAACAATTAATATTTAATATAACATATATATATATATATATATATATATATATATATATATACATATATATATATATATATATATATATATACATATATATATATATATATATATATATATATATATATATATATATATATATATATATATATATACACACATATATATATATATATACATACATATATATATATATATATATATATATATATATATATATATATATATATATATATATATATATATATATATATATATATATATATATATATATATATATATATATATATATATATATATATACATACATATATACAAGTAAAGTTTATACAAACTCTGAATCACTGAAGCGTTCGTGTTCTCACGAAAGGCTTAACTTACGATTACCATTTCTTTGCACTAATTTTTTAATAACTTCTTGAGTATCTGGAACTATGTCTCTATGTGTATACATCAATGCTAAACCATTCAAACGATCTCCAGACATAGTTGATCTTGACCAGGTTTTCAATCTGCGAAGATTTGAAATAGATCTTTCACAAGAACATGTTGTCACATGTGAAGTTGCTAATAACTGCAAACAAACAAAAATATTGGCAAAAGTTTTAATACATGAAATTGACTTTAGAGTATCAGACACATTGTTTGGAATGGGATAATTAGTGGTAGTCCAGTATATCTCCCAAAGACCACACTCTGCTCTAAAGTTAATGGATTTGGCAAATCTTCAGAAAAAAAATCTGAAAAAATCTTAAAGCTCTCCCTCCAATTATTTTTTACTGATGGACCATTTAGCAAAGAAATTATTTTATCAGGGATAATACTCAAGCCATGGAACAAGGTTATATTGTTATTGCAAAACCTATCAGAAAGAGCTAAATCTAAGTGATCAACTACAGGGATGGTTAAAACGCGTTTAAAATATTTTGATGTATTCTCTGCTGGATGATTATCGCATTGGATTTGCCTCCCAACAGCTCTTCTTCGACATTCATCAACCCCAATTTGTTCAGCAATAACTATGGCATCAAGATAACACTTATCATGAAAACTATCAATTTTGTTTTTAATAGTCGTAATTCTATTAGTCAAGTAAAAAATAAGATCTATACAGGTTTGAATATCTAAACTGCTAGATTGTAACATTTTAGTAACTACATGTGTTTCATCAAAAACAGCTCTAGTCACAACCAAAGAAACAATAAATTCAAAGGTGGTAATCAATTTAAATAAAGATGTAGCTGTTTGGGAGTATGCCCCAAACTTATTTCTGTCATTGCTTATGGCTTCAAGGGAATAAACTATTGGAACATACAACTCCTGAAATGTGTCTAATCCATCTATTCTTTCAAGCCACCTAGTTTGACAAACATTTCTTAGATTTTTGTTTTTTTTATCAGGACAGCGTTCTGAAACCATTGTCTCAAGGATAGAATTTCTTTTAATAGAAAGATTAAAATAATAATAAACCTCTTTTATGTGGTTCATTGCATTACAGAGAAATTGAACTTCGCAAGAATTACACACAACTAGATTCAATCGATGGCTAAAACAATGAGTGTATAAAGCCTTGTTGTTTAACTTTAAAATTCGTGCAGCAACTCCCTTTTTTGTTCCAGCTACAGCTCCAGCACCATCATAACCTTGGCCTTGACAATTAGTAATATCTAAACCTAGGGATGCGATGGTGTCTAAAATGTTAACAGATAATCTTTCCCCATCTAAACCATTGTCGTTGTGTATAAATTTAACAAAGTCTTCAACAATGTTATTACCACTGTCAACATAACGCAACACTAAAGACATTTGTGATTTGTTTGAAACATCAATGGCTTCATCTGATAAAATAGAAAAAAATTTGGCAGTCTTTATATTGGAAACAATTTTATCGGAAATTATCTCACCACAACAGCATATTATTTCATTCTGCATAGTTTTTGAAAGATATGATGCATTTTTCTTGTGGTTTTTAAGATGATTTTCTAATTCAGTATCACTGCCTCTAACACGATAATTAAGAATCTCCATGAAGTTTCCAACATTACAAGAGGTACTTTATTGCCCAACTTCTGAGTGATACTGAGAGTCATCATTATGACCTCTTAGAGCAAGTCCTTGACGGCCACATAAAATAATAGTATCAATTATCGGCCCAAGTTTTTTTTTATTCTCAGATATCTTTGCAAGGGTGTTTTGATCTATGATATCATAAATAGGTTTTGTATCACCAGCAGCTTGCCTCATAACATCATTAAAAAGGCTTTGCGTTTGAGAATGCAAACCATTCATGTTCGGATCACAATGGCGTTTTAAGGCTGGGAAAGCATCATTAAAATTTTTCAGTGGTTCTTTAAACAACACTGAAACCTTGTAATTCTTTGTTGGAAAATCATCTCCAAATAATACACATGGCAAGCAAAATCCACCATTTAATTTTTGAGAATAACAAAGCCAAGAAAATGTCTCTAGCCATTTCATTGAAAACTTTCTATTGTTTTTGCCTTGTGGAAAATTGAAAGAATTATCTGGGATAAACACATTCTTTACTAAATGAAGAATTTTTTGACAAAACAGCATTTTGTTACATTGTAACTCTCTTCGTTGTTCTTGAAAATTTGCAACATCAAACTCGTCAAAAGATTTATTAACAAAGTCAATTGAGCTTTCAACATTAGGTACAATCAAACATTTAATGGTATCACCACTGAAACTATCTTTGGCAGACAAATCTAATTCAGATATTGTTGAAAGTTTAGTAGCTCCTTTAGAAGATAAAAAATTCAAAAACAGTTGCTTTTTTTCCTTTGTTGGAGTTTCATCAAATTTTATTAATTTGGCTGGCATCATAAAAGAAATAAAATTTCTTTTACGTGACTCTTTAAAATCATAAACAACAAGCGGTACAAAATGATTGGGTGTAAAAGCAAACCCTGATGGTAACATACCTATCCGACAGAACATTATATTTATTACTTTGTTTCTTGTTGGCTTCAACTTGTTAACCCTTGGTTTTATTAATCTGTTAAATGCAAAAAAAAACCGATCAAGTCCAAATTCAGGATAATGACAAAAAATTTGTGAATTGACAACAGATGAAAGGCCTAAGATACACATAAAAGATGACCATTGATTTTCAAAGCAGTTATTAATTGCTTCGGACCAAACACATTGTTTATTTTTAGTGATATCTTGATCAACAACAATTTTAGACAATGTCATCTTTAAAATGTTATCATAAGAAAAAAAATTATATTTACCACTGTTAATTATATCATTAAATATTGGATGTTTTGAATAAAAATCAGCATTAATAAACAATTCCATTGAGGTCAGAACCCTTAAAATATCAACTAATAAATTATTTCCTACAATAACTAATGATACTGAGCAGTAGAGACAGTTACCAGATGAAGTTGATCTAAAATGAATTTAAAATCTTACTTTTACAATTAAAAATTACAATACTTACATATATATATGAGGCTTTAATATTACAGATTTCTTGATATATATATATATATATATATATATATATATATATATATATATATATATATATATATATATATATATATATATATATATATATATATATATATATATATATATAAATATCAGGAAATCCGTAATAATAAAGCCACAAAGTAGCTTTTGCAATTGATTTATAGTTCAGATTGAAACATTAATTTATAATCTGTAAAATTACCTTATGCTTTGTTAGCAAAATATAAACAACATGCTGTGCATATTAAAACCTCTGATTAACTTAATGTAAAAAAAGCAGTATTGCTTTATTTACATTAAGTTATTTAATTTGTAGTATAAGCAAATAATAACTTACAGAATAGGTACAAGTTTATTCGATTTTGCATTTTTGCTTAAGTATGCTTCTGCGCAGATATTTCGCTTTAGATGAACTTGATTAATTAATAAATGCAAGTTTTCTTGAGTTAAAAAACATAGAGAATCAACTTCAAGGGTCAACTTCTTGTTAATCTCCTCAAGAGTTACTATATCGCTTCTTTCTAAAGCAATTCGTACATTATCAAAAATATTAGACATCTTAATTTAGAAATTCCAAGAGCAAAAACCCTAACCTAATCTGACAGATTTATTTTTATTTCCTGACTATTTATGCCTAAGTTATAACCCAATCGACCAAATTTTAATTTAAGCAACCATATTTTATTTATTTCCAGACTATTTATGTCTAAACTAAAACCCAACCGGCCAAATTTTAACCCGATCAGGCTAATTTTTATAATTTCCAAACTTTTTAAGCCTCATAATAGGCGAAATTTGTTTCTCGTTATGCATAAAAAAGCCACTCGCCTAATCATAGTTTTTAACACTATCGCTCATTTCCGCGGTTTGCAACCTTGTTGTTTGCCAACTTTGTGCAACCGTAAAGAATAAAAAATTCTGAAGTTTCAAAAATGTAAAGTAAGGTACACTTTAATTATAATACAATACTTAGGCGGCCGCCTAATCTGCCGTACTGTAGATCCGCCACTGTATATAAGTACACAAAAATAAAAATTTTGCAAAAAATAATCCAATTGTAATTGAAGACAAGTTTTTTTCCATTAGTCACCACACATGAAACATATTTCAAAATAAAATAAAAAGTATATGAGGTGGTTTTACGTGATTCCCTTTTTCTCTTCTAAAAGCTATTTTGGGCTTTTATATTTATGTTATTATATTAAATATATATTTTTTTATTATATTTATAAGTACATACATATATATATATATATATATATATATATATATATATATATATATTTTGTAGTTATATTTGATGTCATGCCAATTTTAAAAAATATACATACATATATATATAATATATATATATATATATATATATATATATATATATATATATATATACAACCCTTAGATGTTGTCCGAAAGTTTTTTCGATATTTTGTTGACAAAAAGTAAAAATTAAAATGCAAGACCGGAATTTTTTTTTTTTTAATAATGATAGACTGCCTGCCCCAACCAAACCCTTAGTCGATGTAGCAGCACTCCCTTGCGGGTCAGGCTATTTGTCAGTCGATATAGCAGCACTCCCTTGCGAGTCAGGCTATTTGTCAGTCGATGTAGCAGCACTCCCTTGCGAGTCAGGCTATTTGTCAGTCGATGTAGCAGCACTCCCTTGCGAGTCAGGCTATAAGATAGTCGATGTAGCAACACTCCGCGCATGATTTACAGTAAAAAAAATAAAAATAAAAACATTTTATTAAAAAAAATAAAAATAAAAACATTTTATTAAAAAAAATAAAAAAAAAACATTGTTTATATTGTTAAAAACATTCACAATGTTTTTAAAACATTCTGGTCAATTAAATTTGCGTTTTTGTGGTTTTTTTAAAAAACGATTAATTTGTAATTAAATTAATGGTTTTTACTTTCGTCCAACACGGAAATGTTGGACGAAAGTTAAAAGTAATTAAAAGTGACGTATATGTTGGCGTAAGAATCACTTTTTTCCTTCCGCTCTTCCCAAAGCCAACAAACTATAGATCTATATATATATATATATATATATATATATATATATATATATATATATATATATATATATATATATATATATATATATATATATATATATATATATATATATATATATATATATATATATATATATATACTGATGAAACAATATTATTTGTGATTACATTAAAATTTCAAAAATACCAATTAAAAAAGAAAGTTTTGTTATGAATTTTGCACATTCAATGCCATTTAAATAGAAGTAATATCTTAATTTTATATAAATGAATATGGTATTATTAAATAAATTATGTACTTTGAAAATTGATTAAAAAAAAAAGTCAAGTTTTTATGATAGCATTTGAAAAAATTTTTTAAAAACATTTAAAGACTTTTTGTTATATTTAAAAATGTATATTTTAACATAATTGAAACATATTCATATAAATATACTTGACGATGAATATTTAATAAGTTGATGAATAAGTTAAAACAAGAAAATGCAAAAAAAAGGTGACCAACAAATAGAAGAAACAGAACAGTCTTCAACACCAACATTAGTGCCAGGCTCTTTTGTTCATTTAATCGGAATTAAAGAGTTGTATGCAACATCAGGAATCTATAAACACCGTATTCTTACAATACAAAGAAAACTAAAATCAGATCTAGAGTTTAACCTTTGTCAGGGAGATGGCTGGGGTAACAACGAAGGTATTTTTGTTTCAAGGGTTGCTTTTGGTAGTGTTTATGACGTTTGTCAATTAATATATGTTGGTGATGAAGTTATTCAAATAAATAATGAAAGTACTAAAAACATGGATATTTTATCTGCAATGGGCATCATTTTCGACTCAACTTTGTTAGTTTTAAAGTTTAAGATAATGACGCCATTTTTAAACAAGTTGTCAAAAAAGCGATGGAAGAAAATTTCGGAAAAAAGAGTAAATCGTGTCGAAGATAATAAACTTATGAACATGAAAATTGGTATACCACCTATCAAAAGAAACGTATTTAGTGAAACAGAGATTGACGAACAAGTTTAAACGTTTTAAATTTTTTTCTTTTAACTATATACTTTTAAACAGGGATACGAGGTCCAGAGTCCAGGTGTCCCTTTTTTTACCCAGAGTCTTGTGTCCCACCCGTCGTAAAAATTGGTGGTACTCCGGCATGCCGGGATTTTTTAAAATTTTAAATCAGCATAAAAACATTTCCTAAAGAAATTTTAATAACTTCTATAAGTATATTAATTTAGCTAGTTAATTATTAAAAGTTAATTAATTTATTTAAACTGTTTAGCCAACAGTCACAAGCCCCCCGACATACAAGTTATTCAAAAATGTGCATCTTGTTTATGGCATATCACAGCATATACAATGTACAAAAGGTTTGGTGTACACTGATAGCAAGATGCCGAACTATGCTGAGGCACAAATAGTTAGACACTCAAACCTGTGTTGATGCCAATAAAAAAGGAAGTATTTTTTTTAACGCGCTTTTATAATGATTTTTTGTAAACTAAACGATTGTTTTACTGATAAAAAAAAATTATGAAAACTTAGTCATATATTTCGTAAAACAACCAGAACTTTATTGGGTAAGCGGAATCAGTGTATAACAAATAATTTTTTAATGACTTTTTTTAGCGCAGATTTTAGATAATTTGGATGAATTTGATACTATAATAAATGCTATTGAGCCTCTATTTATTGGAAACAAACCTCAATTTTAGTTCAAATATTAGGTTCCTAATTTAATTTATCTAAAGTGATGAAACTATATATTTAAGTATTTGTTTTGCAACAAACAGTAGGCCGGGTGAATAAAAAAATGCAATTGTTTTACAGCATTGTTGGAGTAATTGCTTAGCCTTAAATGAATAAAAATTTGATTAAAACTGCTCAAATATCTATTTACGTAAAGTTGAGCAATTACTCTAAAAACGCTAAGTAAAAGCAGTTATTTTTTTTATTCACCCGGCCTAGTTAGTTTAGATTGCAAAAATGCTTGCCGAAGATGAATGTAACCTTGCGATAAGCTGAATTTATAAATTTAAAATCAAATATAAAAATTTTAAGTATCAAGGAAGTCATTACAGATTAGTCTTTAGTAAAAAATATAACTAATTCATATGATAATGAATTTGATATGCTGAAAATTTTTACTGTGGATTCTACATAATATTTTCTGAAACTTCAGGTTTTTTTTAAACCTTTTTCAAAGTTGTACTTTTCTTTTTTGAAGTAACAAGCCTTGTCATTTTTTTTATCCATAGTCATAAGAATCAATATTTTTTTCTTGTAACTATGGTTAATCGGATTGGTGCCTCCTTTATAAATGATACTATAACATTTAATTATGTATCCCACTACATTACTTAAAAAAGTGTTCTACCATGACTTAGAGGGAATGTCTTAGTACCTCTGTATAATACACAGTGTTCACCATTTTTTCTTGGTGCCAAATGTACATGATCGAGTTTTTATTATTTTTGTATTGTTTTTATTTCAGGTACCCCAAAGCACTGTCGAATAGCATTTGAAAGGAAGTTCTCGCCTCCTTACTTACCGATGTTTTAAAACTTTCCCAGAGGTGGCGTTAAACCACTGATCTCTAGCTTCTACGGCAAGGTCTAACTTTGTATATACAAGTTCCAGTTAAATACAATGACTATGACGCAGACTATATTTTTAAGTCATAATGTCGTTATGTCGTCATCATTTTCTTAGTTATTTAGTTTTTTTAAGCACAGTTTGGAAGTTTTTAAGCACAGTTTGGAAGTTTTTAAGCACAGTTTGGAGTTTTTAAGCACAGTTTGGAAGTTTTTAAGCACAGTTTGATAAAACTAAACCACTACTGCATGTAAGCCAGAAGTTAACAAATCCGTTAAACCATGGAACTATAAAACAGATAGAAGTTCAACCGCATTAAAAAGCTTCGAGACTGTAACCTTTTGATTTGGAAACAAAAAGAAAACGACATCAAGACTGTACTTAAACACCTAATCTTTATTTATACGTTGACGCAAATAGGTACGCTTATAATAATTTAAAAATATAGTATTTTGACGGTTCGCCAATAATATTCAAGTAGAAACATTAAAAATGGCGGCAACAAAACGGCAAACAACAACTTTTTTATAAACTTCTTATTAAATGAATGCAGTATTACAAGAATGAATGGAATTATCATATATAGCTGATGAAACTTTAGGCATTAGTAATTTAGATAACATTTTTTTTCAAAATTTGGGTTGAATCGTATTTTATGTACGTAAACTAAAACAGTAAAATGCGCAACTTTTTCGTTCCGTAATAAAAAGTAATTAAAAAGTTCTTTTGTTTTTGGAATATTTTTAAACGAAAGAGTTTGCATAATTAAGAATTTCACTAAATTTTAAATTTTCTTAAAAAGTTATATACTGAAAATATTTGTAAAGTGAAAGAAATTGTTTTTTTAAAACAATTTTTAAAACAATTTTCTGTAAAAAAAAAGATTAAATTAGAAAAATGATAATAACAAACTTTTAACTTACAAGTATTCTAAGAAATTGATTTAAAACATATTTTAGATCTTAACAAGGGTTGCATAATTATGCAATAATTCTGCGCTTTTCTTTGGAATACGCAGAGTTGCGCTTTTTACTGTTTTGGTTTACGTACATAAAATACGATTTAACCAAAAATTGTTTTAGTTGACTTTTTAATCAAATGTTGTGTTAGCAAAAAAAGAAGCTTAAATTAACTTTTAAAATAAAAAGGTTTTAATTACCGAGTTTTAATAAACTTTTTGATGAATAATTACATTTACTAATGGTTAAAACTATGTAGCATACTCTAGATAAATTCTTTTTTTATTGTTTTAATAAAAATCATTTCAGTGAATTTTGTTTTATTTTGTCCAGTAAAACCTAATTTCTTATTGCTGGTTACAAGCATACTCCTAAGACGACTTGAAACTGCTATGATGTTTGCGGCTTGATGAATTTCCATCTGATTATACTTCCATGGTTAAACTAAATTATCTTTGGTTTGGTGCGTATGTTTGAGAAAACAAAACCTTAGATTCTGAAAACTGATACCGATAACTTTTTTTGATTTCTTTTGAATTTCATGCAAGTTTTTTTGAGGTCTTATTATACTAGAATAGATTTAATAATAGTTGATTAAAAATTTATACAATAAACTTATTTTAAAATTTATAGAATGAATTTTTAAATTTACAAAATGAATTTATAAAGATTTACTGGTCAGTTTAGACATAATTAACTAGCAAGTTAACAACTTGCGTATTTTATTTAACCAATCGGAAAGGAGCACACAGAAAAGAAATTAACAATTTTATTTATACGGCCATTTTTATTGCAAGATTATTTTTTTCCCTTTTTTTGGAGTAGACAATCCCTAAAAGTAATCAGCTGTCACTTTTCCAAATTGGTTCAAGGAAACCAACTATTTTCATCAGTAGGTTGCTTTTCTTTTGCAGCTTGGCTAGAACAAAGATTATTCGTTCACATTTAGGTTTTGGGCAAAGTATATCTTGCACACATTTACATTATACAACCAATTCCTGATGTTTTTAGTAAATTGTTTTTCTGGACTGAGAATAATTGGCTGTAATACAATCAATAATACTAAGATTGCTTATAAAGTTATTCTTCTAGATGTGTTTAAAAGTCTGTGAAAAACATTACTTCTTTGCCTTTGTACTGCTTAAGTTTGACCACTCCAAAAAGCTAATTAAAAAAAAACAACCATAAAGCTCATTTCCAAAAGCATCAAAAGAAAAAGATATTTCCACTTGTCAAACCATCATCTGTCATAACAACATTAATTTAACTAAATTATTAAATTTTTTTTCTTGTTTCTTTTAAATATGGTGTCATGATTTGTTAATCAGCATAATTAGAAATAAATAAAGCTACTGGATAGCCTCTCTGGGATAAGCTATACATGATACTTGTTATACCAACCGTGTGATTATGAACTTTGATGTAATAAAAATTTGTTTTATAATCTTTAATAATCTGTTATTTGTTAGTTATTTATTTGTAAATGAAATCATACAAGTAGAATAAAAAAAGCTAAAATATATAATTTTTAGTTAAGCTTTTATATTTTAAGAATTTAAAATTTATAAATATATTTACATAAATTAAGTAATTTGCCTAAATATTTCATTTGTCTGACTTTTGGTAAAAACATCTTTAAAAAGTGAGGAGTAAGGCTTGGGAGAGTGGGAGGAAGACACATCTACTCTCGCAAAAAATTTCACTGAAGAGGCGAAGTCTACATAAAAAAAATCCCTAAATCCCAAATCCAATAAAAATGGCTATAGAAAACGAACAAAAGAGGACTAGAAATAACTATTTCTAAACTTGATTTCAAAATTATAAAGGCTCAAGTATTTATCCTTGGTGCTAAGGGGTCGTCCATTTAAAATTTAAAAAAAGGACGTAATTTAGAATTTAAATATTAACCAGAAGTAGAAGTTTATTGGCTCTCTTCTGCGGAGATTTTTATTGAACATAAGGCGCTATAATACTCGAAAATTTCTGCACACGAGAGCCAACATTCGCCGATTTCTTGCGATAAGTTAAACTTAGTGTGGCGTTCTTTATGGATGACCTCTAATTGTCTTCCAAATGCTTGATTGATTTGACGAGTTTAAATATATTATTTCTAATACCCCAAAATAAATCAACAAAAAAATATGGGTGATATGAGTTCTAACCTAATTAAATCTAGTTATTACCCAAGTAAATCCCTGGTAAATTTTAAAGGCTTTTCTGGAGTAACTGATATTTTACCAAATAGAATCTCGCCTTACTCTTCCACCTGTCTTTATATTACTGCTATTGATAAAGTTTTAAAGCTGGTATTTATTCTATAATAATAAATGCAACTAGAAATCATTTTCCAAATTAGTTTAACGATTTATTTACCCAGGAGCATTCCTTTTATTCTTGGATAAGTAAATAAGAGATTCTTCATAAATACTGATATAACTGCTCTTTGAGACAGAGCTCTTCAATTGTCTTAAATAAAGATAATCTCAACTCTGATGACCTTTTAAATGAACAGCGTAAATATATTTAAGTGGTCTAATAGCAACATCAAAACTGCTGTTAACAAAAGGGAATTTATAACAAGTCGATTTCTGAAAAATCATTATTCAGAGATAAAATATAAATTAGGATTAAAGCTAAAGGAAGCAAAAGTCAAAAGAAGACTCCGAAGAGGAGAAAAAAAGTATGGAACTGCCCTAAGCTCGAACAAAAATAAGAACTAGAGCTTAATTAGAAACGCTACATTTTTTTTACAAAAAACAACAAAGAAAACCATGAAATTATTGAAAAAACTAATATCTTTTTGCAGACACAGTTCAAACGATTGATGAGTTAAATCTAAAGAATTTTATTTACCATTGCTGTTCGAATTATTACAAATTCAAATTTTCACAAATAACTTCAAAACAAATTTATTAAAATTTAAATAAATACTTCCACAGGGTTCAACAAACTGCTCAGCTTTTTTTTTTAAAAAAACCAACTCCCAGGCATTAGCTTTAAACATCAAAAAAGTATACAACTCCGGTTTAAAAAGTAACTTTTTCCTAAAGATGAGAAAAAAATATACCATTATCCCTATAAGGAAAAATATAGATTCACACGAGGATGTTTTAAATTATCTTCATATATCGACCGTTCCAATTCTAGCTCGAATCTTTTAAAAGGCAATTTCAACTAACCAACTATTCTAATACTTTTAAAAAATGTTCCCAATCAAAAATATGGTTTTTAAAAACATTCTAATTGTGATACAGCACTGAATGCTGGAACGGAGTTATGGAAAATATCACTGGGTAATAAAAATATCAAAGGCCAAAATATTTCAAAGGCCATTGATTTAGTTACACACAGCATTCTTATAAAGAAACTGTAAGCCATAGGGTGCAATATGTACACTCTCCAGTGGTTTCAAATTTTTAATTTGAAAGAGAGCAAAAAGTTGTTGATAATCTTTGTGATACCCTTTGGAAATACATTACTTGTGGTTTCCCACATAATAGTGACCTCAGTCCACAACTATTCACCGTCTTTGATAAGAGATTACCAAATTATATCGATTGCAAATTTTTTTAATTTAATGATGAATAAATCTCTGTTGTCTTTTTGTTTAAAATCTGTGTTTAATTTAGTGACCATATAAATCTCTGTTGTAACCAAAACATTTAAAACAATGTCTGAAAGCTTATTAATGTTTGTCGTAAGACAAAAGTCTTTAATTATAAGCATGGTATAACTATCTTGAACCAAACTGCCAGATAATACTGAGCTGCTTTATGGGAGCAAATCAAACCTGAAAATACAGTAAAACTCACATCTGTTGTCATACAACCACATGTTGATAAGTTAGTCAAGAATTGTTTTAATCTCTTATTTAGGGGTCAGACGTAATGAGCGGACACTTAACTTTGTTGATAAAATTTTTAACAAGAAATGTCGCTTATCTTTACAAACTTTATCAGTGTTTCAAGAAAATATTTATATGAACTTCCTAGGCCCAAAAAACCTTTGATAATAAAAGTTTCCTAAACTTTTCCGCTAATTGTTTTAATGAGAGAAATAGACTTCTTCAGCGATAAAAACATATCTTTTTCTTAAAAAATATTATTAAGTATTTTTCAGTAAGTATTTTTAGTCAAAAGCACTGTTTTTGTAGATAAAACTTACTGGTTTTTTTTTGCAATGAATTCACGAAAGGGTTTTTTTTTAACGGATGGAAGCAAAAATTTGAATAACTAAAGATAAAGTGAAAACAAAAAAAAGAGAGTAAGTAAAAGTAAGAGAAAAGATTTTAAATGAAAAGAGAAAAAAATTTTTTTTTTTGTTTTATTTTCTGAAAATTTTTTGGGCTTTAATCTTTTACTTTAAATCTGTTATAGGTAAGTTTTTATAGGTTATTTTTAAAGTGTGGCTGTGTATACACAATTAATAATTAAGGTTCAAGAAACGTTGCTATAATGTTCATTTAGGTTAGCGTAACGTTCGCTGGACTTTACGCAAACGCAAATGAACGTTATGGAGACGTTTCTTAACGTTAATTGTTTACTGGGATAATAACTTACTTTGGTTCATATCATTGGTAATTATAATATTATGTCTCTGCGTGTGTACTTCAATGCTGAAATAGCTCTTTGTTGAAATTTAATTCCGAAAAATTTGCTTATAAGCAAATTTTTAAAGTAGGATATTTTACTTAAAACAATCTTCTTCTTTCCTCCAACAGCAAAACACCCAAATTAATCTTTCAATGAAGTATATAAACAATTATTTACGTTAATTTGTCTATTATTTGAGATGAATGTTTGCTGTTTGGAAAACATTCTTTTATACTAATGGATGAGTATACTGCATTAAATCATGTGTTTTCTAATTTTTGCATTCTGAAACCCAAATTTTACTTTGAAAATAAAATTTGAGTTTCAGAATATATTGCGGATATACTATAAACAACGAGACAATTTATATACAAAATCGTATATGAATATTACTGACCAATTGCAAAATCTTCTTGATTCTAAAGGTAGTATAAAAATTGATGAGGCCAAAAGTTTAAAAACTTATCACTTATAAAACTATTAGAAAAATTTCTAGAGTTTTTAGCAATTATCGTTATTAAAAAAAAAAAATAGTTGCTAAAACTTATACAGAGAAAGCTTTTTTAATTAGCAAGGAAAACCATTATATTGTGTAATGTCTAATGATGCAGGTAACTTTTTTCTTTTTTTGTAATAAGAACCTTATACATTTTTTAATGACACATGTTACACTTCAGTTCAAGTCTTTATCTATTTTTGGTAGAGAGTTATCTCTTGGTAATGGAAGAACGAATATAATGCTTATTGATAAATTAAATAAAAAAGGTCTTGCTAAGGAGATACAGTACAATAAAGATGCCACAGAACCTGTTGAAAAGATAAAAGCCAAGCAATATGCCAACAGAGTAATAGAAAAATTAATTAGTAGTTGTATGGGATGTTTATGTTGATAAAAAAATTAAAATCATATGCTATGAAATACGAAAATATTTTTTGATAACTTTTAATATTTGAGGGTGTTTAAGGGTGTTATAACAAATAGCCATAGAGTTTAACATCTAGTAATTTATAAATCAAAACATACTTTAAGTAAAGTTTGTAAAAATTATATAAAAAATAAAAACTTGTTTTGTAGCATTTTTTGTGACACAAATGAAGTATTCTAATAGAATTTATGTAAATAACAGAATGATTTATAATTTCTTTTCATGGCTAATTATTTTGTCATATTTTTTTTCCACGATACCCAATTTTTCTAAATAAAACAGTATTCCATAATAACGTTAAATGCGGTATTATTAGAAGACTTCTTTTGTAAATAAGAAGTTCCGAATTTGACTCCTATCTGGTCTCTAGTTGTATCACGCTCAACTTATTTCTCTGCGCAGCAACCTTTTTTCTTAAAGCTCGTGTTTCTGAGTGAAAAGAGTTGACAGAGGCCTTGGAGATAGGGTGGAACAACTCAAAACATTTTTGAAACTAGTTTTTGCCTGTGTTGCAAATTATTGTCTTTTAGTAGTAAAATAACTTTTACTTTTTTGTTTTCTTGATGAGATCTTGATTTTTTTTAGAACCCAACATTTTTGCCAAATCCTAATACAAATGAAATTTTTTTCTAATTTACAACTAAATAAAATGCTACGCTTTAAAGTATTAACTATAACTTTAAATAAAAATCATTATTACATTTAAAATCAGCGCATAGATCTAATTCTTTTGAGTCCTAGGTTGACATAGTTCTGATAAACTTTTCTAATTATTAGGACCTGTCAAAACTGTCAAAAGGTTGTAGAGAAGATTCTCTGTTTGTACGCTTCTAGAGAAACCTTACAAACTCATATAAATCCAAAAATATTTTTTTACTTTTCTGTTATAACTAACACAACCCAATTTGTGTCTCAGGATAATTTATTTTCAACATTTTTTATTTTTTATAAAAATAACTCTACCATGCAGTAGCTCTTGATACACTACACATATCACAATATAGTATTTTGCGTGAGAATTTTTTCTTAAAGCAGGCTTGCCCTAAGGCAAAGTGAATTTGATGATCCAAATTGAAAAAAAAGAAGAATAAGCTGCTATCCGCGTTCAAAAATCTAAAGGTAAAGACCAAAGAGGGTTTGCTTGACGGCGGCTCATCCTCCGCATCGCCGGGAGCAAAAAACTTTTAAAATTGTACCATATAATTATGAATTTATTGTGCTTCTCCATATATTTTATATCAATTGCGTGTTCAATACTTTGAGGAAATCTGTATAATCATTCATGTTTATTTTAAAAAAGTTCTGCAAAAATTAACTTCTCGTGCTTTGATGGCAACAAAGTCTTAAGTTAGTTGTAAATAATGTGAATAATAGTGACTCGAATATTAAGAATAATTGTGACTCGAAGTTATCTTTTGGAAAAGCACATATCTTTGTCAGATAGTCTATTTGTCCTCGCATTATAGCAATTTGCAAATAGAATTTAATTAATTTTACTGGGAAAACTTCTTTCTCCTAATGCTACAGTGATTGGAATCATCTAAGCTGTACGAAGCTGAACAATCTATAGCGACATTTAGCAGTATTCAAACCATAAGCAAATAAAACGTAAAGCATCAACAACAATAACGAAAAATATATACAATTTATTGCATAAATCTTTTAGATCAATATTTGAATCAGATGTATCTGTGAGCATTATTCAAGAATATTCAAGTCCGCACAACATTTCATCAAACCATTTTGGCGTATCTCTGAAATTTTCTCAAGCTAGAAATGTTATTTCGTCTTTTTTATTTTCTAAAAAGTGGTTCTAATCTATGAACCTTGTTTTAGAAAAAAAATTTAGAAAAATTTATGGCAAAACCTATAACGTTATTTTAGTTTTGAGCAAAAGAATCAATTTTAAATTTTGAGAATGGGATCGTCCATAAATTACGCAAGGCGAAATTTATTTCAAAAAAAGAATAAGATCTTAAGTTCTTTTACGCAGTGATTTTCATTAAACTTAATGGGCTGTTTTGTTTTGATCGTCCATAAATTACGCGTTGCGTAATTTATGGACGATCCCAATGTTTTTTAATTGAAATGAATTTTATATCCAATTTATTTATTTGCAATTAAATTTTCTTCTTTATTTGTATGTTGATGATTTATCAACATATTTTTAAATTTAAATTAACATTATAGCTTATGTGCTTATTTTTGACTATTTGTATTTGATCTAAAATTTATGATCTCTGCTAAACGGTTTATTATCAAGTATATTCGAAGTTTATTATGACCTTGAGGGGCTTTATAAAAACATTTGGACGGTGTTATGCCTTCCCTATCTTCTTTTAACCTCTGTACAGTGAGCTATAATTTGGCAAAAAGATCAAAATGAAATATTGCGTATTAACTTTTTAAGTCGTACATATATTGCAAGCAACATACATATATTGCAACCAACATACATATATTGCAAGCAACATACATATATTGCAAGCAACATACATATATTGCAAGCAACATACATATATTGCAAGCAACATACATATATTGCAAGCAACATACATACAGAAATGATATTTTTGTATTTATACTAATTTTTCATTTCTGAATTGATTTTTTTACTTTTTTGAGACATTTTTTACAATTTTTCATGTAAAAAAACTTTCTGTACTGGTTTTCTTAGATTGTAATATTACGTTGGAATGAGTTTAATTTAAAAGCATATATGAATAGTTTAACTAACACCAAATAAAAGTGGTCTGTTCTCACTTATCCTCCCTTCTCCTCCTCTTGGCTGCCGTGTGTTGCCAAAGGTCGACTACAAATACCGAGTTTACAAAAAAAATCATTCATGATTTTTTTTTGCAAACTCGGTATTTGCAAATTTTCCATGAATGATTAACAAACATTGCGGGATGGAATTAAGGAAAGAGGATTCAGAAAGATGTATCTCATATAAATCAGTACAAGAGACAAAAGAAGACTGCATCTCTGCGTCTGGAATACAAGAAGAGGATTAATCAGCCGAGGTAAGACATTATAGTATATTAAACTATTTAACAAAGAGGATAATGGAGTTACTAATGCATGTCCTTCCAGTTCCAAATGTGTTTATAAACAGAAATCTGAAGATTGCACTCGTGAAGATGTATCTATTAAGTAAATTCAATTCCTTAACTGCGTGGTACCACTTTAACTTCCTGTAGTTGCTACAGCTGACATTATAAAAATAATGAAAACCCATAATCAACATTGTACTGCAGGCCTATACTATTTAGATGTTTTAAAGAGAATAAAGAAGCTGTTGTTCAAAAGCTGAATCATATCAAAGAGCAGGAACTTCAGCCTACTCTATTCAGGAATTTTAATAAAACATCAACTTGAAATAACCATGGTGGTAGCAAAGTAGCAACAACCTTCAGTAATGTAACTAATTAAAATCTGTGTAGTTCTATTTTTAGAGTAATTCTAAGAGAAATGTATGTGCTATATGCTACTTATGAGAAAAGCAACGAAGTTAGTGAATCTAGCTTTTCTTATGGAATATTTACTTTTAATGGATGGATCAGATGTATTGACTATCTTTTCCACATCTCATGCAGAACAGGTTTTG
Organism: Hydra vulgaris; assembly: GCF_038396675.1. Classification (NCBI taxonomy): domain Eukaryota; kingdom Metazoa; phylum Cnidaria; class Hydrozoa; order Anthoathecata; family Hydridae; genus Hydra; species Hydra vulgaris. Next base: position 51,556,145 of record NC_088921.1, read on the forward strand.
AAAAATTGGCATGTAAGGGGAGAAGAAATAAACTCAATATAAAGGATATTGAAGAAGACAATTGGATTGGTTGTGGAGGTTCCTACATCTTGCGAATTGGGAACATCCAACTATCGTAATTAGTGATGGCACTTATACTTATTTTGAAGTAAAAATGCGAATTATTTTTAAGCGTAAATTACTTTACATAACTAATATAAAAATATATAATTTACTTACATTTAAAAGTAATTCGTTTTTTTACATAAACTATAAAACATGTAAAACTTAATTACTTGAGTCAAGTTTTTTAAATGACTAACTGTTACTTGAAAAAGTAATTTACTTTTACAAGTAAAAGTTATTTACATTTTTATTTTTATTTGTAAATGTAACTTACTTTTAATGGTAAGTTGTGTAAAGTAATTTACTTAGAAAAGTAATTTTGGTTATAACAATGTTAAAATTTACATGGAAATTTATTTTACTTTTATATGTAAAAAAAGTTGTTTATGAAGTAAACTTCGTAAATATAATATTTAAAAAACATAACACTTACTTAGTAAAATAAAACTGCATCATAACAACACATCACTTTTCCGTGTAAAAGTAACTAATTAGCAAAAACAGCTTATATAAAAGTAATTTGAAAAAAATTCTTATTTACAATTACAAATAAAAGTAAATTATTTCTTCGAAATTTTATACTTTGCTTTGTAAGTAAGTAAAATGTAAATTAAATTATTTACTTTCTCAAAGAACAGTCATTTCATATTGCTTTAACATAAATTTTGAGATAAGGAGCGTATTCAAACCATTGCCTGTTTGAAGGCACTTCTGGGTAATACTTCAGGTAGTACTCTGATGTATGAGGGCAGTGTTTGTGGTGGGGCATCGGAAAAGTATTTTTTCACGTATATCATAAAGAGTAGTTCTATTATAATTAGTGGGAAAAAATATAGTCAACTTGCGGCTATACCAGTTGTGTAGAGATGGGCTCCCTGCCGCATTAGTGCTAATAGGGGCTGCTAAATAATCATTGAGTTTTTATTTGCTTTAGGAGGCATAAGGGGGCATAGTTTCTATGCTATGGATAATACATGTATGTAACTCTTGACTAAGTCACTGTTCGTTAGAGCGCATTTTTTCTACAGTTTTTTTCTTTGTATTTGCCTTTTCAATCAAGTATTTTGTTATGGTAAAATGACGCAATATAACATTTTTGGTATCCGCAAGGACATTGACTGTTAAAACAATTTTCAAAAAATGATAAGTCATTAAAACTATCTGATATAATACATATGATTAAAGGAGTGTTTATCATATATAATCTTATATTGCGTTTTATCATATATAATCTACTTAAAAAAGATGGTAAGGAAAGCTGTTCAATCTTCTACTTTAGGTTATGGGGATTCCAATAACCTTCTTTGTTGGGTTGGAGTCCAACCCGCACCAAGATGATTAGAAAAATAAAATCTTAGTTAATTAAAATAGTGCTTTAGAATAAACTTGTAAATTTTTTTCAAGGATTAGTTTGACTTCACAAGTTGTTTGTGGGCTATCAGTTGTCCCGGAATTTTGTGATTGATTTTTCACTACCTTCCAGACAAGCTAGAGGTCTGAAACTTCCGGGTAACCGGATCTATTAACAATAAACCCCTAAAAAGTTTACCTCCTTTTCATGGCGTTAGCGTGAGAGCGACGAGTTTACGTCATTTATATATATATATATATATATATATATATATATATATATATATATATATATATATATATATATATATATATATATATAACTCATTTAAATAACTATATTAAACTCATATAAAGACTTTACGGTAACCAATGATATAATGATGTCTACTTGCGTAAATTTTGAGATAATTAAATTTTGAGATATTGCGTAAATACTAATATAATTATGAAAAAACAATGATTTTGGTTAATAAATATACTTTTGGTAAATAAAACATACTTAAGTGCCAAATTTAAGTATGTTCTTATTTATATCACGTTAGAATGTTTAGGAATGTTTAAGAAAATGTTGAAACGACCACCTTATTCGGTTAGGTTGTGAACTATATATAATCATAACTTTTGAATTTTGAATTTTAAAACCTGTTGACTTGAATTTAGTGTAAGAAAATAAAAAATAAAAGTTACTAATTTGTTGATCTCACATTTGGGGTAGGGATGGTAAATGTTTAAGAGTATTTATTTTTCCAGGCTCCCATCACCACAAGTTTTATTTCTTAATCTACGAATAAATCATTGCTTAGCTACTGCTCGGGTTATACGTATATTACACAGTGACATAGCAAAATATTTTTGGCAAGTAGGCATACTGGTCCAGATGCCCAATATCTGTTTCTCTGGAACAATAACTTTTATTTAAAAAAAAAAACGAAAATCTTTAAATACATTTTGAGGCTCCTAAACCTCGCGGCCCTGGGCCTATTTGTTTGAGGCACAGTAAATGTTGCTTACACTGGCCTTGCTGTAGTTAGGCCACTAATGCACTCGCAGATAAAAATATTTACATAAATAGTTCTAAATTTTTTACGCCCATAAAATACCGTAGTTCTTAAAACCAGTGCCGGAGTAAGACTTGCTGGGTCTGGGGATTCTTTTGAGCAGGTGGCCTTTTTTCTTATTAAAGTGGCGAAAAAATCTTACAAAAATAAAGTATCCTCTTAAAAATTTTGGAGCTCCTAAATCTGCGGAACATGGGGTTGTAGCCCCTATAATCCAGGACTGGTTTAAACTTTCCCTCCTTAATTTTTCAATAACAAAAACTTTTACTCAAAAAACCTGTAAAGAGAACTAACAATTATGCCAAATATGCCTTTCAAATAGTCTGCCATTTCTAAGTCTCTCATGGGTATATGCGCCTTTTTCTAAACTTTACTTTTTTGCATTACTGCTGTACAAGATCCTGTCAAAGTTATTGTGGAATATAAGTAAATTTACTTTCTTATTTTAAATAAATCACTTTTAATTTTTTTACATTTTATATAAAATGTAATTTAAGCTTATGTAATTTGTGTATGTATTAAATGTATGTATTTGTATTTTGTGTATGTATTAAATGTATTAAAGCTTATGTAATTTAAATTTTATTTTATATAATTTATTCTTAATAAAGTTATTACTTTTAAAATAAAAAATCCCTACTTACAAAATATTATTTTATTTGTAAATTTAATTTACATTTGGTAGCATACTGAATAACCTAAAAAAAAATATTACTTTTATGTAATTTATTTTCATATGCAAGTTTTTTTTTAATATAATTTTTTTTAATTGGTTACTTTTTATAGATAAATGTAAATTACAGTTTGAGGAACTTTTATATTATGTGATGTAATTTTCAAAAGTAATTAACTTTTAAATGCAGCTTTTTCACGTGACTTACATGTAAAAGCAAATTACTTTCTGATGAATCTTCTTTTACATAACTTACTTTTGAAAGTTAAAAAACTTGCGTTATAAAGTAAAAGTCGTTTTAAAAAAGCTAATTACTTATACGGAAATGTAAATTTACATTAAACATTTAAAATTACTTATGTAATTTGCTGTACTTACTCGTTTTATAAAAATTAACTCGTGTAAGTAAAAAAATGTAAGTAATCGTAATTTTTTTTCTGGGTCTTTTAGAATCAAAATATCCTTTACTTTTGAGTTTTATAATTTATGTTAAAAGATAAATGAGCTATAAAATATTTATAAACAAAAATGTTATCAGGATTATTCTATTTCTGCGTTATAGTAGAATTGGAAACTGACAAGAAACTAACCAAACGTTTGCACATATTACTATCTAACAGTCTTAAGACTCTTATATTTTTCAAATGGTTGTTGAAAAAGCAATAAACATAATTATACTAATTTATATTCGTCATTATTATTTTTTTTATTAGCATATGTTTTTTAAAACTTTGCTACACCACAAAGCAAACGTCAACCTTATTTTAAATTGAAATCTATGAAAAAAAGGAATTATTTATAAAATATATTTTAATACCTTTCAAAGATGAATACCTTTTAGTTATGCCCCAATTTTATTCGATTTATTAAAGACTTGTTCTTGGACTAATTAAGGTAAATGATTTGCTTAAAAAGATGTGTGGATAAGTGTATTTAATCTTATCGCTTAAATGATTATATAATAATCAAAAGCAATATTAAAAACCCAGCGGCAAAAAATTGCACAAATTTGCATTTGAAATTTCAAATGGTTGTTGAAAAAGCAATAAACAAATGCAGAAACAATTGATAGTTTGCGTCACATATTTGCAACTACACTATCGAATGTGATATCGGCGTAAATGTCTCAAATTGACTAAAAGTTAGAGCGCAAGTTGAAAAAGCAGCATCTACAGCCAAATGCATGTTAGAAAACCATAAAAAGGTTTTCAAGGTAGAAGCTTAACTTTGTGGCGCACACTCTTTATAACATAAATCCTGCCGCATCTCGAGTTTGCAAATTCATAAAAACAAACTGTAATCCATTTATCAAAAGTAAAACGAGTAAAAAAAAAATGTCGTTTGAAAAAATTGAAAAAAAATGAAATTGTTAATTCAAATTTTGAATTAATTTCACCTCTTCAGTTGGTTAGAAAAAATCATATTAGTTTCCAACGTTGGATTGTACAATTAATTTTTTTCTTAAATACAGTAGTAAGTAGCTTTTTATTTATAAGAATAAGTCCAGAAGCATTTTCTCTGTAAAATATTATAAAAAAATTGAGTTAAGTATTCAATTGCTAAACAATATCAATCATGTCGTGTACACTAAGACTGCATTGCCTTCATTGTACTTTGTATTTAAAAGAGGGTTAGGATCTGTGCTTGTTGTAGCTTCCACTATGAGTGTGTTAGGTACTGTTTTTCGATTAACCAGTTCCTGATTAAAATGGTTTTATTTTACTCGTTATCGGTCAATTATTGGCAGTAATTTGAAACAGCGCTTTATTGCAAATGGCAAGCCGCTTATTATCTCAATGGTTTCAAAGTAAATAACGAAGAAAAGCTTCCGCAATCAGATATTTGCAAATAGTAACGTTGATAAACTCAAAAAACAATTTCAAGTTAATGTATTTATACTAATTCATATTCGTCATTATTATTTTTTTTATTAGCATATGTTTTTTAGAACTTTGCTACACCACAAAGCAAACGTCAACCTTATTTTAAATTGAAATCTATGAAAAAAAGGAATTATTTATAAAATATATTTTAATACCTTTCAAAGATGAATGCCTTTTAGTTATGCCCCAATTTTATTCGATTTATTAAAGACTTGTTCTTGGACTAATTAACGTAAATGATTTGCTTAAAAAGATGTGCGGATAAGTGAATTTAATCTTATCGCTTAAATTGTTGTTTTGTTTTTTATATAATATTGGATAAGCTATAAATAATTTCAGCAAAATGATGGTCTGGTTGACATTCACTCTGACTTAGAAAAAAACAGACAGTTTCTATGGGCTGTTTGCATTATTTTTGATTTATCTAGGTGTTTTTTTCCTCTCCCTAAGTAGCCGTTAGATTTTAGCAATCTGCAGAAATGACTATTTTAGATCCAGAAAAGTTTTCAAGGGCATTTATCCTCACATTTTTGGTTTAATATTTGGACTGGTGTTTGGATACCTATATCGAATTGGGTTTGTTAAAACTGTTACTTATATCATAACATTATTCTATCTTTCAAGCGCACTGCAAACTAGGCGTTTTAAACTGATTTAATAAGATTTTATGCTGAGTTTGCTTATAAATTAATTTAATTTTAAAAGATTAAAACAGTATTATGAAAAATAAGAGAAAGGAAAAAGTTAATCTTGTTATGTTTGATAAATCTCTTTTATTCTTCATTACATCAAATTTAAAAACTCTTTATAATTTTAATATAAAACATTTTATTAAATTCTTTATATAATTTCAAACATAAGCAAGAAAAGTTCTTTAACTATGTATATATATTAAAAAAATTTATAACGCATTGAAAATTTTAGGATTGTTTTTTGAATTAAGAGCCAAGTTTCTTTTAATATTTAATATTTTAATATTAGAGAATATTCTTTCTTACGAGTTTTTAATATCTTTTATTTAATTTCTTATATTTACTGACTTCTACGAGACTTTTGAATTCTGACTTTCTGACTTTTGTCTTCAGAGAAAAGGTTTATAAAAGATTATATGATGGAATCCAACTACACTACAATTAGCGTTTGTCTAACGTAGTCTTTCAATTGTAGCTTTATGGTATTTTAATTTGAGCTACCTGGATTGATATGAAGTACTTGCTTGCATAGTCAAGGGACTTTTCATATAAACTTTTATTGAATTGGTGACAACAATTACTTTATGATAAATATCATGCCCGAAATAAATTTCGGCTTTCTTTTGATGCCCACTGAAAATATGTGTTGTCAAACTTTGTAATGGGTTGCAAATTTCCTTAAAATTTTTTCTAAAAACACGAATGCTTTTACACATTGCAAACCATAGTCATTAGCACATTAGGTAATAATGACTCTAGTTTTGTGATTGTTGCGTTAGTTTGATAACGCTACAGCCAGATTAGCTTCTTGCGCATGCCCGCGAATTTATAGTATTTAAACTAGTGCGGCGTGTGCTGAATTCTCTTCTCTTCTCTCTTTTCTTTTTGCGGTTACTTTGCACTCAGCTCTAGTATATTTGGATTATTGTAATTTGTGTTGAGCATTCTGAAATATATGTATAATAATTTCATCGCACCTTTATTCGAAAGACAATACTTGCCCCACGTAGTACTTAGTTTTTTTATATTTATATTTATTTACACTTTGCCGATAAAAAAAAATTTACAGTCGTAACTTATAAAAAAATAATTACATGACCGGGGCTAGAAGAAGACAAATTTAGTTTTATCATTAAGCCCCAAAAAATGCGTCATTACTAGACAAAATATAGTTTGACAATAAAATATAGTTTCAATGTATATATCTCTGATATATATTATAAAAGAAAATTTAAATATATCGCATATCGTTTAAAATTTATAGTTTTTCAAAAAATAAGATATAACAATTGCTTTGTAAAATAAAAGAAACAAAATTTATTAAAATATTAAATGACAAAAATAACATTTAAGAATTGGTTTGAAAAATAAGAAGATATGATTTTATATAAAAACATTTTATTGGTAGAGCATTTTATAGTTTAACTTATTTAATTATATTTATAATACTTTTCATTGCCAATTAAGTAAAAGCAAATAAACAGTATAAAATAAAAGTAAAAGATTAATAAATAACGCAAAAGTAAAAAATAAATTTATCAAAAAGAAGATTATCATTTAAAATGATAAAAATATATGTACAATTATTGATTAATTATGTATTAATAATCTAAAGTAATTAATTAATTAACTATTAATTATTGATTTCTAATATAAAGAAGTTTTATTAGAAAAAATTTAATTCATTTTCAGTTAACAAAAGTAATTGCTTAAGTTTTGTTTTGAATTGGTTTAGAGAATAATTAGTTTTCATTTCATTATTAATATTATGTTCCACAACTTTGGTTCTCGGTTTACAATAGAGAATTTAGTAGTGGAATAATAAGTTTTGGATTGAATGTAGTTGTATTTTGAAAATCTAGTAGGGTATATGTGATTTATTTTTTCAAAAATTGAATAAAATAAGATTGGTAATATATTTTTATCAAGTTTGAACATGAAAATAAGAACTTGATAGAGGTTTAGTTTATATACATTTAGGATATTGAGTTCATTAAATAGTGTTTGTGTGTGTGAGAAGCGATCTACGTTTGAAATTATCCTTATAGCCTGTTTTTGTTTGCTAAGCAATTTTTTTATTTTCGTCGCGTTAGTGCTACACCAAGCAATGTTCGCATAACTTAAGTAGCAATGAATAAAAGAAAAGTAAATGTTTTTTAAACAAGATCGATGTAATAATTTTTAGTGATTTCTCAAAAAAACTGATGGTAGGTTAAATTGTGCCGGTTGGATTGCGCACCTGTACAATTGAATTAAGATCAATAACGGCTAAATTGAGACAATTCAATAAACAAAAGCTGCGTTGGGAAAAAGTATTTTAGCCGTTACTATTTCTAAACAATCATATCCTTGTCCGAAAAATTTTGTCATGTTCAGACCGCATTTTCTGCTGTGTTTTAATATGTATCTGTAATTACAGAAGCCGTCGTTTATTTTAGTGGATGGAATCCTAGAAAATCTTAAAGGATTTTTAATTTACAATCAAAATTTTCTTGTAGTTACGTTAAAATCCGTAATTGTTTGTTAAGCAAAAAGTCTTTTGAAAATCTGTAAATTTTACCATAGGTATCAAGTGATCTTATGAGTTTTCATGTATTGGTAGTCTTCTGAAATTTATTAATTTTTAAAATGGTTTGTAATCAAAAAAAAAAAACCATTTGCCTTATATACTTCCAAAAATATTAAGCAAGCAGTAGTAGAAATTCAATCAAGTCTTTCAATACGAGTAGCTGGATCAGTGTATAACATTTCTGTCCATGACCCCTACTGATCTGGAAAGTTGAACTTTAGTAAACGGCATCCAACAGCTTTATCTTTTAGTGAAGAAGAGTTGTATCCTCATTAGAATATGCACCTGATTTTGGTTGGCCACTAACTCAAAAAGACATGAAAGCAATGGTCCCGCAATTTTCGAACAGTTGTGAAAATAGAATATTTTCCTGGGATAGCAAAGGGCCAGGTAACGACATCTTACTAGGCTTGAGTTTCTTAAATATTTAAAAGAACTCAATAAGTTTTAACAATTTCAAGTGTTAAATCACTAATTGTGAAAGACTTAACAAATATTTTAGAAACCGTTAAAAAAGTTTATGATAAGCTAGATTTTCATGACGGCCGATGTTATATTTGGATGAGTCATGGATTTTTAGTATGTTAAAGATTTAAACAATATTTTTTTAGACGCATCATTTCACCCTTAACTGAAATGCTTCTTGTGGCAAACGATGCTTTTGTTATTAATATTTAAAAAGCAACTGGTTTTCTCATGCCATTTTTTGTAAATCACCTTTTCAGCATAAATTTCAGTTTAATGTTTTAGCACAATATATAGAGTAGGGTAAATAGTAAACTTTTTTCCAAAAATATTTTGTGTTAACGAGTGTTTTCTGAGACAAATTTGATGCAGAATTCAATTCTGGATAGATATTGCCACTAGCATGACAACTTAGGTTAGAAAAGTACATTTTTTTTTAAGATAGCGGCCAATAATATCCACTGCCTCTTACTTCAAGTACTGAAGCCACAACCTTGGCCTCCAATATCTCTTTTTATAAAATTTCGAGGTTTCTGAATTCAATTCTGCAGTTATTTCATGCATACAAAAAATAATAAAAACTGGTCTGTATTGATGTAGTTCCACAACATATTTTTATGCAACTGTCTAGTTTTGCGAATACCGACTCACATCCGAGATTTGTCAACTTAGCATGCTCAATTTAGCCGTCTGTTCAATCGCTTTCAAGATCAGAGTCTTTCCGTATGTCATTAGTGTCTGGATTAATGAATGGAGAGAAAAAGTGCATTTCTTTTAACTGCCGAATCAATGTGTTCATAATTTCAGCCAAGATAGCAGTAAAAAGCTTTCCTCTGCCACAGTTTAAGCCATTGCTTCTAGTTTTTTTTAGTTGTGATAAATTTTCTTTGAAAAAACTTCCGCTCTTCGCTCCAGCTCGAATTATATTTAGTAGTTCTCGGTTTGTCTTCCCTTGTCAATTTCAAATAATTCCATTGAAGAAAAAATAATCATCTCACCTAGTTCCGGTCCATCTAAATCAGAATCACTAAAATCCTTATGTAGCCGATTTGAATTGATTGTCCATTTTTGACCGAAGATGATGTTAGCAGTTTTTACAATGATACCCACTAGGTTACCGCGACTAAACATTTATGAGTAGTTCTTACCGAATTCCTTTTGGAAAATTTTTTCTGGATTAGTAGGATTATTTTTTGAACTTGAAGCCGGTGTTTCTGTCACGATTGGAATTGCAGCTACGAAGTCTTGATCTTGGTCTTCCAAGTTGGTTTCTAGAACATCTTCCGTATTTAGAGCATCCATATACTGCAGACTTCTTCGTAATTTCTTGCGTTTCCATATTGCCTGTTTTTTCCATTGCCGTAAACCTGTCGATGTACAAACTACCAAGGGAGAGCCGTAACAATTATCATAATCGGATGTCTTGTGTTCACCGGTCATTTTAATGCCGAACAACTTTTCTAATATTGGTTGGTAAGCCACATCATTTGTTCATGCCGATCTTGTTCCAGACTTAAACCATGTTTGTAATTTAAAAAAAAATTTGAGTTTGCGCATGCGTTATTTGTAATAAAGAACTTTAAAATAAAATCTTAAAGAGTTTATAAAGTTGGTATATCGTAGAGTTAATAGAGTTAATAAAGTTGGATATCGTAGAGTTAATAAGAGTTAATAAAGTTGAATATCGTAGCTACGACATCAGAACAAATGATGTAACTTACCTAGCGGAAATCAGAAGAGTCGTTCGGTGTTAAAATGACCAAAGTATGACTACATGCGTATAACAAGCGGAGCCTAGGCTCCACTTTTTATACGCATGTTGAAACCTGAAGCTTTCTCTATCAATTGACTCGTTTTCTTGTGACTTGAATTTTTATGTTGTTTAACCAAAGTCATGAAAGTTTGGCATTTGTCGCTTATCTTCTAGGCTTTGTCTTATTGACACAGCGGATTGACGTTCTTCAATATTAAGTTGTTGGATAGTTCCTGCGCCACTATTTTGCTTGCATTATTATATGAGAAAACTATAGAACCAGGTCTCACTGAACACAGGTGTATCATCCGTCCAATTAAATGAGCACCATTTTGCAACATTGGTGCAATAAACGTTGCTTCTTCTTAGTACAGCACCCTGCGATTTCGCGAGTTATATAATTGCTTCTAGTAGTGACTGAAAAATCTATGTTCTTTGGCATGGTGAATCGGTGTGCGTCAAGAACTAAAATGAAAAATCAGCGCTAAAACAATGGGTTTTCGGAGAAAAATGAACGTGCTGCCGGTCACGTCGGTAGGGTATTTATACCAAACTGAATGTGCTGCTGGTCACATACTCAGGAGTGCAATAGCAAGATTTTAACTTAAAGATTTTAAAGTAAAACAAGTCAGAAAGAAAAAGGTGAAGCGGGGTGATGTTTGCCTACCTAAAAAAGTCGCATGGGTGATATAAAATGAAATGTGAGATATTTTAAACTATAAATACATTTTAGCAATACATTTTATATTACCAAATATTTTTATTTCAATAAAATTGTCTTGCAATACAATACATATAAAAGGTTTAAGGTTGGCAAATGGTTAAAAATGGTTAAATTTGAAGCTTGCATGAACTAACGTTTGGTACTTTTTGATATCCATATTTTTCTGCCTGTCAAGCTGATAGATTTAGTAATTACTACCAATTCACCCAAAAATAGCCAAAAGTGAAGAAATACTAAATATACATATCGTTATATATATATATATATATATATATATATATATATATATATATAATAAATATATATATACATATAAACAATATAAATGATTTGAGAACTTTAAATCATACTATTAGTATAACATTAACAAGTCATAGGTTATACATCGTTGAAATATAACATTTGCCGAATGTTATAACCTATGAAAATATTCATTATTAAATAGTATAAGCTATGATTTTATAATCTATATAATATAGTATAATTTATGACAACATATTACATAATATCATAATATTTGATTTTATTTTAAAAGTATATACTTTATATTATAAAGTATAAATGATTTGAGATCCTTAAAAAACATTTCTTACTTTTAAAATAAAATTATAATGATATTATGTAATATATTGTCATAAGTTATATATAAACTATATCATTTATTTTATATAAAATAAATAAAATAAAGTATAAATGATTTGGTAACTCAAAAAACATATACTTACTTTTAAAATCAAATCAAATATATGTTCCTCTACAATTTGTTTTGCTATAAAAGATTTCTTATCATTCGTAATGAATTCCAATAAAATTATAACAAATAGAAATCGATAAAAAATAATAAGGAAACTGACATTTGTTAAAAAGTTGAATATTTTATTCTTGATTTTAAATTTCTATTTTTTAATTCTTTACCAACTTTATTAACTCTAAGATTTTATTTTAAAACTCTTTATACAAATAACGCATGCGCAAACTCAATTTTTTTAAAAATTACAATTATGGTTTAAATCTGGAACAAGATCGGCATGATCGGCACAGTCGGCCAATCATAAAAAGAACATGGTCAACTATTGGAGTATGAACAGCATCACCGGCGCAGTGGTACCGGTCATCAGCCAATGAATCCCATGCATGGACCAATCATGGAGAGTTTGCTGGGTTGGCACCTTAGTGGTCAAGTTAAATACTCATGCAGGGTGTTCTGTGATGAGATCGTAAGGACTTCTTGGGGCACCTAAATAAAATTAAAAAAAAAATGTATTTCCTTTGGACAGGAAATACATGTTTTTTATAAAAAGGAAATACAAATTTCTGTAATATTTGGATCCAGCGCCAAGAAAACATATAGAATTATAAATTACACGCATATATTTGCGGAAAAATAATTTTCCACCAATTTTTGACAGCCATTATGAAAAAAACCCTAACAATTACATAACAATTCTCTACAAGATTTAACAATTTCTCCTTTTTACAAACATTTTTTGTTTTATCAATATTTTGAAAGTTCTTTTTGCCTAATGCTGAATGATCTAAAGATTCTGTATGACTTTCTACAACTAAACTTACACCCGCAAAAATTAGATTAGAAGTCTCAGTAGTTCCAGTATTTGTACTTGGGCCAGCAAAGTCAATGTTGTTGGTCTCAATTGTATTTATAATACTGATAGTTGTATCTGCATTATTTGAATTTAACCTATTATTTTCATTTATAACACAAGATGATATATCTGTTGAACATAAGCTTTTACCTGGGACAGCACATATTTTACGTCGCTTTGGTTTTTTAGAACCCTCTCAGGGATCATCCAGTGACTTACATAAATGATCTAAAAATGATTGGCTTACTAAATCAGTAGTTGAGTCTAAACCTACAACAAAAAAACAAAACCAAAAATTTTTCGAGATTTTAATTCAGCGTCACATTTCGTCTTAGAAACAGCGTGTTATTAAAAAACTTTCAGATTTGCTCTACCCTACTATATATAATTTTAGTAAATAATTTTCTATCATTGAAAAATGGTAATTAATCAACAAACCAAAATAAATCTTTTATCAGTGTTTTACGTTGTTTAGAAAAATTAAACCAAACATTACTGTGTTTGGATTAAGGGTATTTGGACTTATTCAGGTCAAATCAAATATATTTCAAATATATAATATGTAATATTTCAAGTTAATTTTTGTTTAATATATATGCGCTAGATTATTTTATTTTCTACAACTACCCACCTATTTACCTATTGAAATGTTAACTGCGCACTGATTCTAATAAACAAAACGCATCACTACCTATAAAATCAATAATATTGTTTGTAATACGAGACAACAAGATCAAAGAAATTACCAAAATCAGATAGCCACTAATCAGCCAACGTCTTCAATCGATCATACCAATAAACGACCAAGCAAACTGCAAACCATCTTTTAATACCCAGTACACTACTGTACCCAACTCAACAAATAATAAATGGCCGACAAACTCAACATTAAATAACCACAACAGACAACGTACATCGACTTCAATAAGCGAAAAATCTCCTTCGATAAGCCAAAAAATTATTTTTTATAAATTACAATAGCCAACACAACCAAAAGCAAAGCCAGAACAACTCATCTACTGGGTCAATAACCCTAGCTCACTTAATGGTTAAAAAATTGATGAATTAAGAGCAAAATATACCTCAATAGACTCTTTACTTCAACCACACATAATTTTGATTACCGAAGCTTGGTTCACCGACACATCCGACACAAAAATGGCAGGGTACCAACTGTTCAATAAAAGCAGAATTGGAAGAGAAGGAGTAGCGATCTACACAAAGGAAAGCCTCAATTGCTCTTTTACAAAAATTGACCAACTCAACCGCACCACTATGGAGCAAGTCTAGATCAAATTAAAATTTCACGACGAATCGATTCTAATAAGCTGTCTCTATGACCTAAACGAATCAGCGCTCGATGAAAATAATAATGATAATAAGCTCAATAAGCACTGTCTCTGACAAATATAATTGAATTAGGCTGCTCAACTTTACTTGCGAACGGCGACTTCAATTTCAGCAACACTGTGTATTCAAATGTCAACTTCGGAGGTGGCATTGTAGCTGTTGCATATGTACATTTGTTGCATATGTACAATTGGGCAATTGTACATATGCAACAAATTGTACAGCTGCCGAACAGACAAGCCAACTCTACGCGAACAGCATAAAAAGAAAGCAAAGTAGTAAAAAAACTAGTTAAATCAGAAGTTCTTGCTTAAGAAATGGAACTATTAAACAATAGCAGGCATGACCTAAAAATCATCCACTTGTACGCCAAAAGCAAATAAGAAACACGCGACCGCATCCTTCAACTGGAAACAACAAAAAATCAGACTACAACAGATCCAAAAGTAATCTGCAACACACTAAACGAATATTTTCAATCAGTTTTCGAAATCGAGCTGCTAGGGCCTATTCCAACATTCAAAACTCGTTCCAGAAGCATAAACAAACCGACCATCATACAAATTTGTCAAAGAAAAACTTTCGGACCTGAACAAAACAAAATTAATGGGCTTCGACAGCATTCACCCACGCGTCCTAAAATACTGTGCGGCAGACTTTGATATCCCACTAAGCATTATATTCTCTGAATCGCTTAAAGATAGCGATGTACCGTCTCAATAGAAGAAAGCCGATATTACTCCAATCTTCAAAAAGGACTGCAAGTTGAACCCCTTAAACCATTTATCCATCTCACGCACTTCTGTCCCTTGCAAGATAATGGAAAACCTTGTACACTAACACATTACTGACCAATTGAATAAAAATAAACTTATCTGCTCTGCTCTACACGGGTTCCGAAAAAAAAAACTTACTCAAAACTTGTAATATTCTGACTGAAGCTGCCCCCAAAGGTAACCCAACCGATATCACATTCACAGACTTTGCTAAGGCGTTCCGACAACTTGCACCAATGGATCAAGAGCTGGCTAATCAACTGCCAACAATCCGTAACCATTGGTAACCATAAATCCGATTGCAAAACATTCTCTATTGGTGTGCCACAAGGATCTGTTCTTGGAACGCTCCTTTTCCTATCTTCATTAAGGTAGTTGGGATGCAAATGGACTACTTTCTGAAATTCAACATTGCAACAATTTTTAGTTTATTAATACTGTTAAATACATTAAGAGAAATAGTTTTCATAAAAAATATTTTTTATTTTTTAAACAAAAAATCCATAATTACGGAAAATGTGTTAATTTTGACCCTTACAAATTATGTTTTTGAAACATGATATCTTGATAAAACAAAAGAAAAATAGAAAATCCTTTTGTACATATGTATATTATTATATTATAATCCGGACGACCCTTAAGATTTGCATAAATCATTTTATCCTAAGAATTAAAGTTTTTGTAAAAATACTACTTTTTTCAACAGATGTTGAAATGAAGTTGCACCAAAACTGGATTTTTTATGTGATATTAAGTATCCGGAGTATTAGATTATATCAAACACAAATTCAAAGTTTCAAGTCAAATGCTCAATCTAGCTTGAGTTATCATGTTTTGAGTTATAGCAAGTATGCAAAAAATTGAAAACAGAGAAAAATGCAAAACAAAAATAAAATGTTTTAAAAATAAGTTATCTCCACAGTAAGAACCAGTTTGATATGAATCTACTGATTTTTTCCACTCATTTTATCAAAAAATCTATTTTTTCTAGCTTGCAATCCTTTTCTACGCTTTTTCTTTGCATTCGTGAACTTTTTATCCATTCGCTTAAGGCGTGAATTATCTAACTTTGTAGCCACAACCTTTGAAATTTGCTTTTTTAAACCAAAGTGTTCTAAAACCTTCCGTTTTTTTTTCCACCCATCATTAAAATTAATAATAGCTGAATGTACGATGCTATAGTTTCCCTGCCAACAAATACAATTTTTGGTAAGTTTTTAAAAATAATACAAGGTATAAAATTTTTAACAGTACTGCTACAACTTATCATCTTATTTATCTGTCTGAGTAATGTTTTTGATTTCAAAATATGATATTTAGACCGCTAAAGTTTATTCTTTATTTTCCTCTTATCATATATGATAAGAGGAAAATAAAGAATAAACTTCTGTTCATGGTAACTAGGGACGTTAAGGACTCTGATGCTACCTAAGAGTGTTTTAAGGTGTAAATATGGACCAATAAAAATTTTTATTGTTTCCAATATTTGCTGCATAAAAACAGGCATATCAAAGGGTCAAACACACTAAACAACTAAAAGCACACGTAGTTCGAAACTGCGCTGGAAGAAACAACTTCCTCACCAACCGTGTTGTAAAATAATTCTTAAGCCCAAAATGCTGTGGACACAAAGAACTTGAACGATTTCAAACACGAACTTTCTCTGCTCCTGCATCTTCACTTTAGCTGAAATTGAAAAACAGTACTTTCATAACAGAGAGGCCTTTTGTGCCGCTCTTTGTGAACAATTTGTAAATTTTTCTGACCATGAATAAACCAAACCAAACCTAACCAAACTTGTGTGAGTTACATTGAAAAAATATTACCCAGTCATTATTACCAGAGGATACTCTAAAATGTTTCGAAGACAATTGAAAGAGGGTCATGATGTAGAGAGTAACGCCATAGTTTCAAGTCTAGAAAAAGCTATCATATTTAATTAACTTAAATAAAGTAAATATTTCTACACCTATAAACTTGCCCAGTCTAAAATAAATTCAGTAACACTACCTGATACAACTGTTTAAACTGTTATGGTGCTTCAACAAAAACAATATGTTTAATTCTCCACTGAATGTATTCTTGTATTTTCAATGTACCTCAGAATAGTGTTCCTCTACTGTATTGAAACCAAAGTCATAAATAAATAACAAATTGCGAAAAAACATAATAAAAATTTTATAATGGTTTTCCTCGCATTATATGATTTTTTGTTGTTGTTTAATTTGAAGGTTTCTTTAAGTTTCTAATTGTTGTACAATTTTCTTTTATTCATGCAATTTTAGTGCCAATGCAAAATATCTTTTGGCGCCAGATTTTTAGGACTCTACCCATAACTTTTTAGTACATTCAAACTTTTTTATAAGGTCTCATAACTATAATAGGGTTTTATTAGTTTGGTTAAGAAACCAGTTCTAATTATTACCCAGACATGAATATTATTAAGTATTGTATAAATTTACGATAAGAATTACAGAACAAAAATATCATATAACTAATGCATGATTTTAGCTTTACTATCATTAACATGCGCAAAGTTGTGTTAATCTTTAAAATGTATGAAGCCTTACACTACAAAGGTAAATATTTTAAAGACTTACACAAGTTTAATTATATCTATTAACTTAAAGTATGATTTTAATTACAAACTTTATTTAGTTTTTATTAACTTTTATCTACATTTGTAATAAATTACAGTAATAATTGTTAGATGGTTAATTATTGACTCTTATTTAAAAAAAATATTGCTTTTAGTGCGAAACAATGCTTTTAGTGCGAAATAATGCTTTTAGTGCGAAAATCATTTTTTCTTTAAAAAAACATCGTGTAGAAATAAGCATTTTTTAAAATAAAGTTCTGAACCATTTAAGGCTATCAAACTGTTTTACACTAACCATAAACATTTTATAAAGTTTCATTAAAAATTGAAATATTAGTTTAGCTTTGCATATATATATATATATATATATATATATATATATATATATATATATATATATATATATATATATATATATATATATATATATATATATATATATATATATATATATATATATATATATATATATATCAAGTTTCTTGTATAGCAGGATATCTCTTGTTTAAGGAAAATTTTTGAATAGGAAATCCATCTTGTTAATATGAAGAAAAAAAACCGTCACCCTATGAATATTGGTTTGTATTGTTTAGGAAGTGATCAGATTATATGATGTTTCTGGCTAATCTTAGCCAAACTGCACAAAATTTACTTACGCTATGTGGAAATAAAATGTGCCGAATTTAAAACTATTTTTTGTTTTAAAGTAAAGCTTTAGCTTTTTAATAACATTTGCTTGATAATTAACTATTGAAATTTAGGTAAGAACATTGTCTTTAGTATTAATAATTTTTTATTTACTTTAAAACAAAAGTAGAACTTTTTAAATAATTATCAATAACTTTTTGCTGAAATCAGATTTTTAAATAAGATTTTAAACCAGTTTTGCTCCTTCTTTCTTTTTTTCTGCAGAAGAAAAAGAAGAAGCAGAATTTTTCTTTGAA
Organism: Hydra vulgaris; assembly: GCF_038396675.1. Lineage (NCBI taxonomy): Eukaryota > Metazoa > Cnidaria > Hydrozoa > Anthoathecata > Hydridae > Hydra > Hydra vulgaris. The sequence goes on from NC_088921.1 coordinate 51,574,693, forward strand.
CCATTTCTGCTCTCAAGCAATCTGTATTGATGAGTCAATCGCATTCTGTTTTAGTTAGTAGAACTGTATTGGATTTATCCGCTAGCAAACCTTAATTTGCGTTAGTTATTAAAATATCACTTTATACGCAATGGGGCTAACAACACTTTGTGTTTCAATACAATCCTAACCTAGTAAAATAAGCACAATGGCAACGTTAGCCCTACATTCAGTCATTTGTATGTCGACGAAACGCTAAGCTGACCCACGTAACGCCTACAATTTAACACTAATTACGAATCAAAGTAATATTAAACTAATAAATTATGTACATCGCCATCGCTAGCCATATAAATAACTTGCATGTATGTATGCATGTATGTATGTATGTATGTATGTATGTATGTATGTATGTATGTATGTATGTATGTATGTATGTATGTATGTATGTATGTATGTATGTATGTATGTATGTATGTATGTATGTATGTATGTATGTATGTATGTATGTATGTATGTATGTATGTATGTATGTATGTATATATGTATGTATGTATATATGTATGTATGTGAGTATTTATATTGTATTATACATATAAACTTACGTTTTTTATTTTTAACTTGTGTTTTAATAAATAGATTTAAAATAAACTTTCTTCTTATAGTTTAAAAAATATATTATATATATTTCTGATTAAAAAATTTTAACATATAAAATACTTAAACTATTAAAAACATTATTTACATTTTTATAAAGGCATTTACATATAAATTTTAAAATCTATCATTACAATGTTTAAATATTTGATAAGAAAAAAATGAGTATTTGTTAAAATTAAAAAAATAAAAAGTTTTTTGCCTTAAAAAACAAGTTGAACACCGGAAGGTGGTCTATCTATGCCTTTTCTTTTTTCAATTAATGTGAGAAGTTTAACAAAGCAATCAACATAACCATCTGAAACCGTTTTTAAAAAACAGCAACCACGATTTATGTTTGCAATTTGTTCATTTGTAGTTGCTTCATGCTTGGGTGATCTATCTTTCTTATTTGCTACAACTAAAATGGGTGTATACTTAGTTTTCTTAATTAAGTCAATATCTTTTAAAATATCATTAAGTTCTTTTAAACTGTCTTTATTATCCATTGAAAAAACTAATACAAACGCTTCGCATATTTCTATTGTCTTTTTGTAAATATCAGGAAAATCTGCACGCATTGCCCCTGGTGTATCCAGTAAGAAAAGATGGTGTCTGCATAAAGTTCCATCATTCGACTTTAGCAATAACGTTCGTTGGAAGATTTCTGATGGGGTTGGTGTATTAGAATTCCTCTTTTTTTTAAAATCGTTAGGCACTGAAAATGAGCGAGTGATTGTTGATTTTCCTACTCCACTTGCTCCAAGTATAGCAATTTTCGTGCTGCACGAATAAATGACTCCTTTTTGTTTCTTTATTCGTTTTAATACTCTTCTCGCTAAGTTTATCATTTTTCCAGTTCTCGGCATGTTACTTTTATAAAAATAAACCTTTTTTTTTTAGCATTATTAAGCGTAAACGACTTAAGTAAGTTATTTCGCCCACATAAAATAATTATTATGATGATTCGTCTTTAAGATATGTTTAAAAAATTATATTGGACCTTTCCGTTTTCCTGATAAACCGTTATAACTTGAGCATAGAATTTTATCGTTACTACATTATCGTTAACTATTGCGATTTAACACATTTTTTCGTAAATATTTTTTTAAAAAAATGTCATTTTAACTGAAATGGCGTTTGTGAAATTGTATCTATATCTATATTTCGGTTTTTATTCAAATAAAAATTTGCTAAAAAAATTGTTATGTGCATATAAACAACAAACAATAACTTAAAAAAAAGTTGATTTAATTGCACAAGATTAGTACTACCAAGATCAGTGTAGATATCTCAAAACCTCAAAGTTTAAATCTCAAAGAATTTTTTAAATTCTCAATAGATCTTCATCTAATTAAATCTTTTCTTAATAATGTCAACAAAAAGAAAGCTCTGTAACAAATGAATCAAAAAAACTTAATGAGATTAAATAAACGTCTCGACTAAAAACAAGCTTTGATCGATAGAAAGTAACGCTTAATAGTAAGCGTAATATTTCTATTCTACTGAAGTTATTGACATATTTCAAAGATTAAATACTCACTTAACTTACAAGACCTATTTCACACCGTAGTTATAAAAGTTGGCTCTTTCTATTATGATGTCACCTGGGAAGCCGGCTGGATTTTTTTTTATTTTTTTAGATGACTTTTTTAGGCATAGTCCAAACCCTAAACTTAAGTTTGCTTATGGTTACGTCGAAGAAAAAAAAAACATTTCAAAAAATTGCGACATTTGGTGCCTGGGAACAAAACTGCCCCAAAATATTATCCAAATCATCTATCTTGATATTTTTTTAGTGCTTTCAAGCATGAACATACATAAGCTTTTAAAGTTTTAAAATTCGAAGTATTTTTAAATTAAAGCGTTAATTAGTTAAAAGTACATTCAACATTTTTCCTCCCAACATCTCTCATTTATCTCATATTTTCTTCCTTTTCTAAGGAGGTTTTAAATTAAAAGTTACTCAATACTTACCGAGTTTTGAAACTCAGTTACGCAATAGGGTAGGGCGGGGCTAGTTGAGCATAGGGGGCAAGTTGGGCACCTAAAATATCTCAAAAACTACGCATTGCATGACAAAGCATCTAATGAATAAAAGCTAGGGAATTAGAATGTTAACGCAATGCGCAACAAAAGATTGCTGAAAAGCTATTGAGTAAGATACACGAGCACTTTTTCTATTTTGGACCAAAAAAGTAAACAAAATTTTTTTTGCTATTTTTTTCTTGTATGCTTATAAACTTTTTTTATCAGCCATCACTTAAGTGTTGATAATTTACCAAAATATCGGACTTTTGATTAAAATTAACTTTTTTTTCTTAAGTCTTACTGTTCTTTTTAAAACCAAACTAATGCGTCACCTTGCCTAGTAGGGGTAAGTTGAGCACCTTTGAGAAGAATAAATAAAACTGAACTATCGAACACAAAGAAACAACTTTGATGAGAAATAATAGAGCGGTACATTATCTATATATTTTTTTAAAAGTAGTAATTTTTAAATCGGGCTTTAAAGTTCAAGATAATTGTATAAAATTATATTTTTATACTTTTAACACTTTCTTACTATTTAATTTTTTCTCTTTTTTTACTTACGTCATTAAAGTGTATAAAATAAAGAGTTTATAAACTATACACACGCTTACTGTTAGTAAAAGTTTATAAACTATACACACACTTACTGTTAGTAAAAGTTTTATTGATGATTCACCCAAGTTTTGTACCATACATATTCATTTATTTGTTGATTTTTTAACTTACCACGCACTATTGCTTAATTTACCCCGCTGGGGCAGGTAGAGCATCTCCGCAAACTTTAGGCAATATCTTCTCAATAAAATTAAAAACTATACCTTTTTCTTGACAAATTTTTAGCAGGTTAAATTATCTTTCAAATAGTGAAAAAATTTTGTAAATCCGACGCACCGTTCATGAGATCTGTTAGATATAGCAATAATTGCTCAACTAGCCCCGCTCTACCTTACTTACCGTTTACCCTACCGCTCTACCCTACTTACCGTTTACCCTACCGCTCTACCCTACTTTCCGTTTACCCTACCGCTCTACCCTACTTACCGTTTACCCTACCGCTCTACCCTACTTACCGTTTACCCTACCGCTCTACCCTACTTACCGTTTACCCTACCGCTCTATCCTACTTACTGTTTACCCTACCGCTCTATCCTACTTACTGTTTACCCTACCGCTCTATCCTACTTACCGTTTACCCTACCGCTCTACCCTAATCCGCTCTTACCCTACTTACCGAGTTCTAAAAATTCTTTTCTATAATATTTTAATGCGCAAAAGCAGCTAGAGTAAATATTATAGTACATATAAGTATAAAACAGTAAAAAAAGGTAACAAATAAAAAGAAAAAAATAACGAATAAGAAAAACGAATAAAAATAACAATTGATAAGCCAAAACGTTGAGAGAAAGAGCATGCATTGCACCTTGTGTTAAGTTTTGTTGAAAATAAAATAAAATTGGCAAACATTTTTAAATTCTGCAGAATTTAATGATGAAAAAATGAATTAATAAAAATATTACGAGATTAAATATTATAATAACATAAGACATACAGTTTAGAACTGTCGACATAATAAATTACATAGCTAATTATAAATATATAATATAGAGTCGTAAGTTTAATCTCTCAAGATGCATTTATAAGCAAGTTATTATTTTTTATGACATCTATCTTTATTTTGAATCGTATTTGTAAAAGTAAAATTTTTGATTTAATTTTCACTTGTCTATCATTTATTTTGGATTATCACACTCACTAAAATCTTTACTTTCTCCGTTAAAATTTTTCAATAACAACTGAATGTAAATAGCATACATATTAGTTTTAAATTTCTACTACTATTTTTTTAATTTTAAAAATATTATTGTATTTTGTAACTTTGTTAAATGACTTAGGCAATAAGAACATCACAATTTTTTTTCCAATAACTTTTTTGCATTTGTATTTTTTAAAAAAAGAATTTTTTAGTTTAGTTTATCAACTGTATTTTACTGACTTATAAAAAATAATTTAAATATCATTGCTAACTAGTTAGCTAACTAGTTAATAACTTAGTTAACTAAGTTATTATAATGAATTAAGTTTTTATAAATAATTAAGTTATCATAATTGATATTTTAATTATTTTTTACTTATCGCGTATAAGTACGTAAAAAAAATAATCTCAAGTTACGTCAAGGCACGTATTTTAATGTTTTTAATTATTTTTTTTATATTGAAAATACATTCATTAATCATTACAGGTCAGGTTTGAAATTTTTAAATCCAGACAACTTTGAGCTACAAAACATAAACATTACTTTTAAAACATTTATGTATATGAAAACCTTAGTGGAAAAACCGGCGCTGTCACATTTAAAAAGTTTTGAGAAAGAATTTATAGATCATTAATATATAAAATTGAAGAAACAAAACTTAATAAAAATTTAAAAAATTTAATTTTTGTCTAAACTTTAAATAAATTAATCAAAATATAAACTATAATTTTTCTGACCTTTAATTTTCTTTGCTTTATATTTCTTCATATTTCTTGACGCGCTAATTGGAAAAAGGTTTCTTGTGCACTTAAATATCTAGCAAACATTCTATAGCGAAATATTAGCGAACGAATATAGGCATTTTGAGCGGTCCACAGTAGCTTTGCTCATTGGTTACTTTGTGGACCATTAGTGGCAGCTGCCAAAAGTTGCAAGCCAATATCGAGTCACTATTAACATATCTGAAATATTATCGGCTTGCCATTTATAGCGGCTTATGGTCCACTAAGTAACCGATGAGCAAAACTCCAATAAATCGCTCTAAATGCCTATATAGATCCACAGCAAACTTACTAAAGTAATATTTGCTGGGTACTACCCAGCAAACATTCTATAGCAGAATTTCAGTAGACCTATTTTGACATTTTGAGCGGGTTGCTGTAGTTTTGCCTATTGGAGCTTTGCTCATCGGTTACTTAATGGTACATTAGTAGCAGCCACTTTAAATGGCAAGCCGATAACTTTCCGGCATGTTAATAGTGGCTAATCATCGGCTAGTCAATTTTAGCAACTACCACTAAAGGTCCACAAAGTACCCGATAAGCAAAACTACAGTGATCTGCTCAAAATGCCTGTATAAGTCCACTGAAACTCCGCTATAGAATATTTGCTGGGTATCAACACTAAAATATCTATTATCTGGGTATACTTTTAAATCGAGATCAGTATTTTTATAAAAAACACAAATCATCTTTACTAACATATATATTTTTTCAATTTTTTTTGTTTTAGGTTTCTCAAGAAGACCTAACGGTCTTGTCACAGACCAAGCAAACATTCTATGGAGGAGTTTCACTGGATCTATAAAGGCATTTTAAGCGGGCAGCTGTAGTTTTGCTTATTGGTTACTTAGTGGACCATTTGTGGGAGCCCACAGTGATCAGGAATAACTTAAAATTAAACCAAATTTAATTTTTTTAGAAATATTTATTCAAAATTGCTGAAAATTCGCTTAATGATGTAAAAAGGTAGACAAGGAAAGGAAATTATAAATCATTAAAAAAGAGTTAAGTATGGTTAGGGGGTAACATTTTTTTTTGTAAAAAAAAAAAAATGTAATCAAAAAGTTAATTTTGAAGTAATTCATTTCTATCTAATAGAAATGAAATACTTCAAAATTTACTTTTAGATTACATTTTTTTTTACAAAAAAAAAAAAAAAATTATAGAATCTTTTAATTAAATTCTGTCCTAAATAACTAAATAATGTTGATATTTTGTAAACTTTACATTTATTTTATACCTAAGTAAAAGAAAAATGATATTAACTTTTGCATGCATATATATATATATATATATATATATATATATATATATATATATATATAAATGGTATAGGTAGTATTTTTATTATAACTTTGTTATTTTTTAAGCTAGAAAAGTGAATTTTTTTTTAAAGATTTATTATTAAATTCTCTACAAAATGACATGATTTATGTAATGTAAATAGTCTCCATTATTTTTTGACATACGATATAAGCGATTGGTCCAACTAGTACAATTTTCTAAAGCTTCATTTACTCTAATGTTTACATTCTCTATGTACTCTATGTTTTTTACAGCTCGTTTAAGTTCTTGAATTAATGTTAATTTTGATTTAATTTTATTCCATTTCATTTGGTGAACGAGTTCATCCCATATTGAGTAATCTAAAGGATTGAGATCGGGGGAATTTGGAGGCAAGTGGTTTTTGTCAATAAAAGGAGGAAAATTATTATGACACCATTGTTGAGTTAAATGATGCGTATGTGAGGTTACTCGATCTTGTTGAAATGTCCAATCATTACCAAACATCTTGTTTCCGTATTTCAAGGCCACTGGCAACACTTTTTTTATATACCAGTCATGATTTACTGTATCTTTGTCCAAAATAACCAGCGGTGTAACACCTTTTGAACAAGCTCCCAACCAAACCATTACCTTTTGAGGGAATTTTTGTTTCTGTTTAATACCACCATCTTTATTATCTTCATTACGATTGTACATACCATTTAAATCAAAAAATTTTTCATCTGAAAACAGAATGTTCAGTGTTTGTTCTTTTCGAAAATGGTTTCTTATCCAATTTGCAAATTTTATTCTCTTGACTTTTAGACCATTTGTAAGCAGTGGTTCAACTCTGTGTTTGTATGCCTGCAAATTTAGATCCTTTTGAAGTATTCTTTGAACACTGGTTCTGGAGATATTGAGTTCATTAGCTAATTTTCGAGATGAAATCCTCTTTTTACGTTTCAGACGACTTCTGATTTTTTGAATGTTTGCATTTGTTCGAACTGATCTTGGACCACCTGATAGACATTTCAACTCGATAGAGCCTGTCTCTCTTATCATTTGACACCACTGATTTATTGTACGAAACCCAATGACACCCTTAATATCAGCAAATATTTTTAATGGACCATCACCATTTTGGTGTTTAGAAAGTACAAGCTTTTACAAATCTTTAGATTTCATTATCTACAAATAAAATTAAAAACCATAAAACAAAGCCATCAAGACAGATTTATAGAGAATTCAATAATAAATGTTTTAAAAAAAAAATTCACTGTTCTAGTTAAAAAAATAACAAAGTTATAATAAAAATACTACCTATGCCATTTATCTTGGGTCACCCGTTATATATATGTATGTATATTCACATTAAAACGTTTTGTTCAGGAAAAATTCTCAAAACATAAACATTAAAAAAAACTTACGTTTATTAGCTTTTTAAAACTATATTATTTCAAAATGGGGCAAGTTGGGGCAGCTAACTTTTTTAGTTTCTTACCAACTCTCTTTAAAAAAAGAATTAGCTTCGTGAAAGAAGTCTAAGATAAATAGTCCTAGCTCCATAAAAATCAGTTTAATCTTGGTAAATTTGCATTTTTTAAATGCATTTCTTATAAGATATAAACAAATACACATTTCAAATATTTTATTGAAGTAAGATAAAGTTATCTTTTATCTTTGTATATAATAAAAGTTAAAATAAAAGGTTTTGTATTTAAGGAAAAAATTAAGTTTTAATAATGATAAAATTTTAATAAAATAAATTTAAAAAAAAAAAGTTATTTTCGGTCCCTTTATACCTTTAGAATCATTAGAAATGTAGAAAATAGTTAGCTAATAACATTATTTAAATTGCGCTACTCAAAAAACATGTTGGAAAAGTTATCGGCCTGCCATTTATAGCGGCTGCCATTAATGGTCCACTAAGTAACCAATGAGCAAAACTCTAATGAACCGCTAAAATATGCCTGTATAGATCCACTGCAAATTTATTATAACAATGTTTGCTGGGGAGCATAGTGTAAGAGTACTTAACTAGGAAGGTCATGTCTCCTTCCTTACCGATGGCCCAAAATGTGCCCAGAATTCGTTTCGAACTCTGAATCTCTTGCTTAAAAAGCAAGCGCTCTAACCACTGTGCCACGGCCGCTGAACACATTTATAACGCTAAACACGGCTTTAAACGCAGCTATACTCCATACGCCAACATAGTATGGATCATAGCATCAACTTAATACTAAATTGATGAAATACTATCGACAATAGAAACATGCTTCTAGAATAATATATTATAAAGACAAACTTATTCTTGCTAAGCTCTATTAAAATAATGCGATATTTCAGCTCATAAAGCTCCAACTATATGACATTTCTCACATTTCTCACATTAGATATTCACATATCTCTAAAATATCACATTTAAAAATAATGAAATTTTAATAAGTTAAATAAATAGTATGTCACTGTAAATGATGTATGGTGTTTCAATTTATACATAAATTTCATCATACTATTAAGATGTCATTATATATATATATATATATATATATATATATATATATATATATATATATATATATATATATATATATATACATATATATATATATATATATATATATATATAAATATATATATATATATATATATATATATATATATATATATATATATATATATATATGTATATATGTATATATATATATATATATATATATATATATATATATATATATATATATATATATATATATATGTATATATATTGTGTGGCATATTAAACGGCCGCCTAAGGAGATAATAATAATATGGTACGTTGTAAATTACATTTCCTTAAAGTCAGTATTTTTTATTTATTTACAGCGTTGCTAGCAAAATAACGCAAAAAAGGGCGAGGATGTCATATTGTGGTTAAGCATTTTTTTATGCATTAGCTTAAATTTATTTCGTTTAATGCTTTAGACAAATTATATCGTCTAATCTGATCTTGATATTAGATGTAGAATTAAAGAATCTTTGACAGTGGAAAAAATTTAAACAGCGTTGTTGATCCTATTAGTATGATCTGGATCTTGGAATAAAAAGTCAAAGTTTAAGTTAACCTTTTAAGGGTTTAAGTGCCAGAACTCAAGTGCCAGAACTTAAGTGCCAGATTTGAAGAAATCTTTAATTTCAAAAATTAAAATTCAAGTTATTTAAGATTTTGTACTCAGTATTCTACTTTTTTTTATTTGTCTTAAAGTCATGAAGTTATGAAAAAAAGAAGTAGTTATGAAAAAAAAAAAAAAAAACTGTATAAAAAAAATTGTATAAAAACAAACAAACTATTATATAAGAAAATTAATTAATAATTATTAAAATATTAAACAATTATACTTGAAAATAAATAATTAATTGTATATAAAAAATATTAATAAAAATGTAATAAATGTAAATAAATAAATACAAAACAAACAAAACAAATGTATATTTATATATAAAATTGTATAAAAATGAGACTAGCAAGTTGTTAGCAGTCGATTCTCCATTCTCTTCTTTGTATCATTTATTTCTTTCTTTATATCATTTATTTAAAGATAATAAAAAGATTAGCAAATTTTAATACCAACAATGAATGAAAGATTAGAAAATGAAACTTTTATATTATAAAAGTTAATTAGTTAAGCTAATTCATTGCTTTATCTTTATTCTTTACCAAGTTACGGAAAACAAACAATCAGTTTTTTGTTCGAATTGACGATATTTGATAACCTTTTCAAGAACATTTCGCTATGGATTGTGGGATCGTCTGGGGAATAACAAAGTATAAAAATTAAATTTTGCATTAGTAGTTTATGTTTAATGTTGTTCTTATTAATTTAAACTTTTAAAATTTATTAATGGACTTAATGACAGAGGTGTTATGAAGATGACTGCGGAATTTTAGTAAAGGTTTTAATGAATGAGTTTTCTGCGAAAGGTCTAAAACTTGATAACAATGTAAATTTGCTTGTTACCACTCCTATTGATACCGTGATCACTTAAATTCTCTTGAAGCTTTAATATAATCCATTCTTCAAATTTTTGGGTTTTTTTCAATGATGGTATGATAGGTACTTTTGGTGTTGGAAAATTACTATTATCTGCAAAATCAATATTTGAAGAGAGATTACAACTTGACACTATGCTATTCCAAACGTAAATAATGTTTTCTAATACTTTTTCGTTATTTTAATTACTAAAATCATAATAGTTCTTCGATAATTTTAAAAAATATCGAAGGTCATTGAGCTTCCATTTAGAAAAATTCACATTGTTATCAAGTTTTAGACCTTTTGCAGAAAACTCATTCATTAAAACATTTACTAAATTTCCGCTGTCATCTTCATAACACTCTGTCTTTAAATCCATTAATAAATTTTAAAAGTTTAAATTAATAAGAACAACATTAAAGCTACTTATAGTTTTATGCGAAATTTGATTTTTATACATTGTTATTCCCCAGGCATTCCCACAATGCATAGCGAAATGTTCTTGAAAGAGTTATCAAGTATCGTCAATTGATATTATATTTGTTCTTGTAAATTACAGGGTTGTGTTTATTTCTGTAAATTACATATTGAGAACCTTTTGTCGCCTCAATGCTGCGCAGAGTAGAGGCTGTCTTAAAAGTACTTATATAGGTATAAAAGTACTATATACCGTGACTCCATAATTCTTTTACGTTCATATATGTTGTTTTTTGAACTAAAATGTGATCGGAATCAATATTATGAAAACAAAAGTTTTCATCATATTGATTCCGATCACATTTCACAACAATCGCGCATTTAAAAGAAATGTAGCTATACATAAAAATACAATAATGAAACTGTTTAGCAACAAAGTTGATAAACTTGAAAATATCAGTTATACAAGAAGAGAAGAAAAATGAAGTGACCTAAAAAAATATGTCGAATATAATTAATAATAAAACCGTTATTAAAGCTAAATTTAAAGATGCGAGTCACTAAAATATTTTAGGAGGTAATGGCAGGGCCGACGACGCGGGTTTCGAAGTGGGATGGGGGGGGGGGCACAACTGTCAATTTCTAGAAAAAAGACATTTTCTAAAAAAAATGTTTAAAAATATTTAGAAATTTTTTTAAAAAAAAAGGTCCTATAAAAAAAATGTGAGGGAGCCAGTGCCCCTGACCCCTTCCCTCCCCCACGGTGTCATCGGCTCTGAATGGTATATACCATTATCATATGGCATCATGGTATATATCATATGATATAAAGAAAATGAAACTTGGGATAACTCTGAAGTAAAATCAAAGATTTTTTAAAATCTAAACTAGGAGTAAACGAATTAGTAGTTTTGAAATTGAGCTTATAAAGTTTTAGGAAAAGGTCAAGGTTAAAAATTAAAAAAAAAAACTATTTAAGTAAAATTTTTAGACTACAATAGCATGACCGCGATTTCGGAAAAGTTTAATGATTATTTACTCGATTACTTATTCGATACTGACATAAATTATTTTAGCGAACCAGTTGCTCTTTAAAACTGCTCATATTTAATTTAATTTAGTTTTTTTTCTTAATATAAGTTTCATGATATATTTTGCTATACAATGGTTTTATATCCGAAGGTATTGTTTTAGATTTTGGCTTAGACAACAATATCTTCGGATAGATTTATTTTGGATAGAAAAACTTCGGAAGGTCACAAATAGTAATAACGACTAATCCAAAGTAGCGTCCGTTATTGGCCAACATTTTTGCGTACCCAAGTTCTACTCAAGCGCTGAGTTGCTTGTAACCGAATTTAAACATTCAGAGACAAAAACAAGTTTACTCAAGGTGTTTTTATAGATCCTAATAAGACGTTCGACAATGTTGATCATAGTATTTTAATTAAAAAATTAGAAAACTACAAAATCTAAAATATAAACATAGCTTTAAAAGCTATAGGTTTAAAAGGTTCGTTTAAAAGCCACTTATCTAATAGAAAACAATATATTTTATTCGGCAATGAAAAAACTAACAATATGACAATTACTTGTGGCGTTCCTCAAGGATCTATATTAGAGCCACTTTTAATTTTAACTTATATTAATAATTTAAGCAAAGCCACTAATATTCTAAATTCTGTCTTAATTGCTGATGACACAAATTTATTTTATTCTCACAGTGATATAACAACATTATTTAAAACGGTCAACATTGAACTTTTAAAACTAACCTTTCAATTACTTTAACTAAAACTAAGTATATTATTTTTCATCGCCTCCATAGAAAAGATAAAAGCCGTCTTGTACTTCCAAAACTTATTATTGGAGAATACATCGTAAAAAAATAATGTTCAATGAAATTTTTAGGTGTAATTCTAGATAAAAATATAAACTGAAAAGACCACATAAACATGATTGAAAATAAAATTTCTAAAAATATCGGATTATTCTATAAAGCAAAACCATACTTAGACCAATCATGCTTAAAATACATATATAAATCATTTTTTTTTTTTCCCATCTTAATTATGCAAACATTGCTTGGTGCAGCACCAAAACAAAGACAAAAAGCTATTTAGCAAACAAAAACACGCAATTAGATTATTCTCAAATGCAAACCGCCTCTCACATTCAAAGCCATTGTTTAACAATCTAGAAATATTAAATTTGTACCAAATAAATAAATATCATCTTCTAATTTTTATGTATAAAACTAATAATCATACAATACCAAGTATCTTCAAATCATTATTTAATAAAATTCAGCACGAATACGTGATTAAATATTCAAGTAACAACTTCGTCAACCCAAAACTATATATGAGTCCACCAAGTTCTCAATAACTTTTAGCGGACTTAATGTATGGAGCAAGATAATTAGTAATGATATTAAAGCTCTTACAACTCTTGAACAGTGTAAACAAAAACTAAAACTATTACTTTTAAATAATGAACAAATAGAGAATTATTTTCTTATTTTACTAACTATAAAAATATTATATTTAAAAATTAGTTTTTGACTCTCTAACAAATTGTGCTATCCACCCACTTTATATAAATGAAATTAAAGAGTTTCTTGATCGGGATTATTTGTGTCATTCATTTTAATACAAAAAACTTTGAAAAATTTTAGATGTTTTTTTTAAAACTCTAAGGAAACTTTAAACTTTTTAGCACAATTAGCACCCCAGAGACTTGGTGCATATAAAAAAGTTCAAATTCGATCGACTAAGTTTCACTATATATTCCTTAAGGCGTAAAAATAAAAACAAAGTAGTGGTGTTCTTTTTGATGAATCTTTACAGTTTATAATTAGGTGCTTCTGGTGATGACAAAGTGCTTTTATCTTTTGAAACTTTAACCAAAAGTTCTAAAAAGTTTTAAGTTGTTATTATTGCACAATAACTAGCGTTATTGAACATTTTAATGCATTTTTACAAAATAATGTAATTAAAAAAAAGTATATATATATACTTTTTTTTAATTCCATGTCAAAACAACCAGACCATGCAACCCTATGTCCTTGGATTTTCTTTATATTTCTACCATAGTTAGTACATTATAAAATAAGATAAATCCCAAAATTTCAAGGTCTAACTCCCAACGGTTCGTGAGTAATGGTTGTTTAAATTTTGGCTACTATTATTGTTTTGGTCATTTTCCGCCATTTTTAAATTTACATTTCTCCTTATAAAACCAAGTCTTTAAACATGTGAATTCTAAAAATAAGTGACTTAGTTAATCTCAAGGTGAGGAATTTGAATATACAAATAAAAAACTTATTTTATAATTAAAAAGTGCCTAAATATCAATTATAAATGTTTAAACAATGGACACCTGCCCCAGTAAAATTTTTAGGCGTGCGGTATATTTTTTAAGCTTAAAATTTCAAGTTAAATCATTGTATGCTTGAAGAACATTGCGTGAAAAAATCATTTCTGCCAAATACATAGTTTTGTTAATATTTTACTTTTGTAGTATAAATGTATATATATTGCCATAGTACTTTAGGAAAAATGATAATTCCTATCTAAATCGAAGTGTTTCTTAAGTTATGAAAGTTTTTTTAATGTATTTTTTTATTTCCTTTTTGTTTCCTTGTCTTTCCCAATTATCAAAGTTTAATTGCTGAATTCAGACATATTCATCTGACTTAAATGTTGTAATTAATCCTACATAAATAATGTAACTATTACTTGTGCATTTTTAAATTTGCAAGTATAACATTTTTAAATTCATTATTAAAATGATTTCATGTGATATTGGTAAAGTTTTGAAGTCAGAATGCCATAAAACGTCATATTCTAGAAATAAAGAGATTTTTTTACTACATAACCTAGACACTGATACTCGTCAAAACATTTTATGGAGATCTGAGTTGCGTGCTTGTGAAAAACTATTCAGCATTTGTAATCACCATTTTCACTACTTTCAAAAAAGATTTGAAAAGAAAAATGGCAATTGTTGTAATGTTTATAAAGTGCATAAAAAAAAAATAATAGGTAATTTGATTTCAAATATATGAATACTATCTGTAAAAGTATACAACACGTATCTTAAATATCCTTTTTATTTTAGGTAAATATACAATATCTTTAATGTTGGCTAGACACTTTGAGTCATTAGGATTAAGAGTTTTACCTGGGTGGAAGTTATGTACTAGCTGTAAGTCAAAGGCAGTTTTATCAGTAGAACACCCTAGTGAAAATGAAGTAGATGAAATATCAATAGAAGAAGATGAACCATTTACTCATATTAATTTATCCCTGGAAATTTTAGGAGAATCTCCTATTAATTTACATTCTGTTGCTTTACATCAACGTGTTGTGTCTGCAATGAAAAAATATAAAAAATCAATAAAAAAGATTGGTGAAGATTTAGCAGCCCATTATGGAATAAGTAATTCGCATTTTATAGATAATTCTACTGCGTCTTATTCAAAAACAGATCAAAATAAAGCTTCTGATCTGGATAAACTGACACTATTGATGAAAGAAAAGATAAATGCTTCTGACTATAAAAATAAATTAAAAATTCTTACTTTAACTCCTGAATCTTGGTCTAGAGAGTATGCTTCTAACTACTTTGAAGTTAGTGTGAATGCTATTCGAACAGCACGTCGTATGAAACAGGAGAGTGGCATACTTTCATTCCCATTGAACAAAGTTGGAAAAAGTGTTCCACTTAATGTTGTCTCCATTGTTCAAAGTTTTTATGAAGATGATGAATACTCACGAACAATGTCTGGTAAAAAAGACTATGTAAGTGTTGGAAAAGGAAAAAATAACAGAATACAAGTACAAAAACGATTGCTATTGTGTAACCTGAAAGAATTGTACAGCCAATTTAAAGTTATAAATCCAGGGATTAATCTTGGAATTTCTAAATTTTGCAGTCTGCGTAAGTGGTGCGTAAGTGTTGGAGTCACAGGTGCTCACTCAGTGTGTGTATGTGTTTATCATCAAAATGCAGTTCTTCTTTTATATGCAATAAAATGGGATTTAACTTATAAACATTTAATGAAAAAGGTTCGTTTTCAGTTATAAGTGTGTTTAATGTACGTTATAAGTTAGGAAATCTAAAAAATGATATCAGTTTATACGGAAATTAAATTTGATATTACTTTTACTTTTAATTATTATTATCATGATTTTAGTTATTATTATAACTATTTAATGATTATAATAGAAAATTTAACAGTAAATTATGATAAATAAACTTGTTTTTTAGGTGGTTTGTGATATTTCAAAAAATGAGTGTATGGTTCATAGATGTTGAGTTGCCCAGGAACAGATGCCTTACAGCTATTTCTTCTTAAAGAGCTTGAAGAACTTGATTTTGATGACGAGTTAAGTTTTAATCAATGGCAAGGTACTGACAGGACCCAACTCGTCACACAAAATGAAACTGTTGAAACTTATATAGAGTTAGTAGTGAAGTGTATTGATGAACTAACAGCTCACTCGTATATTTCTAAATGTCAAACAAAGTTTCTTAAAGATTTAAAACTCAAATTGAATGAAAAAGAGTGTATCGTGATTTGTGACTTTTCAGAAAATTATGAACTTGTTGTGCAAGATGAGATCCAAAGTTATCATTGGTGTAAATCTGGATGCACCCTTCACCCAGTTGTTTTATACTATAAGGTAGATGGCATTATTTTACACGAATCATTTTGTTTTATGTCTGACGATACGATACACGATACCTGTTTTGTCTATCAAATTCAGACTATTTTATGTAATTATATCAAAGAAACTCTTCCTTTAATTTTCAAATTGTATTACTTTTCTGATGGATATGGAGGACAGTATAAAAATTATAAAAATTTTCTAAATCTATGCCATCACTCAGAAGATTTTTTATTGGAAGCTGAATGGATATTTTTTGCTACCAGTCACGGCAAATCTTCTTGCGATGCAATAGGCGGTACAGTAAAACGAACAATAGCAAGAGAAAGTTTGCAACGTCCAAAGAAAAATCAAATACTAACAATCGATGCAATGTTTGAATTTTGCACTCAAAAAATGCTCACAATAAAGTTCTATAAAATTGATAAAGAAACTATGGTTAATGTTAGAGCTATGCAAAATAAACGATTTGAGAAGGGAAAAACAATACCAGGAACTCGAGGGTTTCACCATTGCATACCAGTTTCGAAAACATCTATGTTATTCAAAAAAACTAGTAACGATATAAATCCAAAATCTATTAATATAACTAAAAAATCAAGTTACCAAAATTTAAGTTTAATAAATTTTGAGCTAATACAGAAGTACGAATATTACGCATGTACATATGACTCGTTTTGGTGGATTGCAGTCGTCGAAGAAAAAGATGAAGAATATAATGAAATAAAAATGAAGTTTATGCATCCACACGGTCCATCTGAACAGTTTTTCTGGCTGAAAAGGGATGATTATCGTTGGATACCAATCACCAATGTAATAACATTAATAAGTGCACCAACAATAATATCAGACAAATCCGAACTTTCAAAAAAAGATTTTAACAAAATTAATAAGTATATATTTGTAAATCAATCAATTTTTTAAAGGATATATTATAAAAAATTGTATATCAATTCAAGTATGCATCATTTTTAATTATTTTGAATACTACGATAAGCGAAATATACTATATTTGGGTTTTTTTTATTTAATTTTTAAACTATGTATTTGGCAGAAATGATTTTTTCACGCAATATTCTTCAAACATA
Source organism: Hydra vulgaris (assembly GCF_038396675.1). Taxonomy (NCBI): domain Eukaryota; kingdom Metazoa; phylum Cnidaria; class Hydrozoa; order Anthoathecata; family Hydridae; genus Hydra; species Hydra vulgaris. The sequence goes on from NC_088921.1 coordinate 51,592,337, forward strand.
CAATGATCTAACTTGAAATTTTAAGCTTAAAAAATTTACCGCACACCTAAAAATTTTACTGGGGCAGGTGTCCATTGTTTTAACATTTACAATTGATATTTAGGTACTTTTTAATAATAAAACGAGTTTTTTATTTGTATATTCAAATTCCTCACCTTGTGATTAACTAAGTCACTTATTTTTAGAATTCACATGTTTAAAGACTTGGTTTTATAAGGAGAAATATAAATTTGAAAATGGCGGAAAATGACCGAATCAATAAAAGTAGCCAAAATTAAAACAACCATTACTCACGAACCGTTGGGAGTTAGACCTTGAAATTTTAGAATTTATCTTATTTTATAATGTACTAACTATGGTAAAAATATAAAGAAAATCCAAGAACATTGGGTTGCATTAAAAAAAAAAATTGGTTGTTTTGACGTGGAATTACTCATATGTAATAAATTTAAACCACACAAACTTGTTTTTTTTTAGTGGTTTTAATTTGGTTGGTGTTTGGTTTAATTTTGGTGGTTTTAATTTGACTTGGTGGTTTTAATAGAGTTCATTTTCATAAACACAATTTTTGAAAATTTCTGAATAAAACTTATCAATAAAAAACTTTTTTTTCGGACTTTTGAAAACTTTCGAAAACTATCAAATAGCTAAATAAATTTTGAAAATTTAAATTTAGTTTTGAAAAGTCATAATAACTTCGAAAAAAAAAGTTGTTTCGATATTCTAAAATAATTTCAAAAATCAAATTAAATTTCGAAAAACCAAATAAATTTCGAAAGAAAAAAGAAAAAATGAATTTAGAAAAGTTAAATTTTTTTTTTTAAAAACAATTTTGATTTGCTTATTAAGTTTCGAAAAAAAAAAGAAACTTCGAAAAGTTAAATTAATTAGGGATAAGCCGGAATTCCGGCCGAAATTTGTGACTTCCTTCACTCTGGTTGCGGCCGGACTTACAATATTTCAAAATTGCGGAATTTATTTTTTACCTTTATTTTTCAAGTCATGTGACGCAGACGGTGTAAACTAAATCAAAAAATCATTTTCTTACAGGGTGATCAAAAACTTTATGTAAACCTAGGAAAAAAAATACAAGTTTCTTAATGAACACAATATAATTTTATTTGCAATAACATATATATATATATATATATATATATATATATACATATATATATATATATATATATATATATATATATATATATATATATATATATATATATATATATATATTTATATATATATATTTATATATATATATTATAGGTTATAAGTATATATTATATAGCATATATATATATATATATATATATATATATATATATATATATATATATATATATATATATATATATATATATATATATATATATATATATATATATATATATATTATAGGTTATAAGTATATAATATATAGCCATCATGCTGATGTTCAGGCTTTCACTTTCAATCTTAAAAAAATTACATAAATATAATTCTAAATACCCTAAATAAAATTCCAACCGGAATTTCGGCCGGAATTTTACCAACAATTCTGGTAAACCGGTTCCGATCGGAATTTAAAATTTCCATTCCGGTACACCCCTAAAATTAATTTCGTAAAAAAGAAAAGCTAAATAATCGAATTTGTTTTGAAAAAAAAAAAGATTTAAAGAGTGAAGTGTCTATTAGCGCATTCAGTGAACGTGGACAGCTACATAAACTTTTTTTACATTAAAAATGTATTTTTTTTCAACATTTTTGCTTCCAACAAGGCTACAATCAACCACTATTAGAGTTGGAGGTTACTGGAAGAGAAGAGAGCAAAGATAACTGAAGTTTATACAGCTAGATAACTATTGTCAGACGACTTAAAAGGTTGCAAATTATATGAATCAGGTAAGCAATGTGAAGGAAGTGAATTTCAAAACAACAGGAGACAAGAGACGCTATCTCTTTAGAGCAGTGCCCAATATAGTATTTATAGAAAAGAGAAAGAGAAGCAACATTACGACAATATGTTCCAACTCTGTTTGCAATCCGTTTTTACACTTTGTCTAAAAGGGAAAGTGCATCATTGGAAAATCCGCCCCAGATATGGCGACAGTATTCCATACAAGGACGGACCTGAGATTTATAGAGATAAAGAATAGAGTCCGGAGAAAGAAAGTGTCAAGCAAGATAGAGAGATGTACCCGTAAACAACGTTTTTACAAAGTAAAAAGTAAATGCAATGACTGACTGTTAGAGAGTACATGCAGGGAATCATAAATACATACTTTTCTTATTAACTTTATTTTAAGTACCCCAAGAAGTCTTTTCGGTCTTATCACAGAGCACTGCGGAAGAGCATTTGAAAGGAAGTTTACGCCTCCTTCCTTTCCAATTTCTAAACTACAGCTAATTTGGATTTAAAATTTATAAAGTTTCTTTTGGAAAATTAATTTTTAAAAGAAGAAGACGCAGTGGCTGGATTAATGCCAACCCATTACGTAGAGACTGGATTAAAGCAACCCATAACATTTCATAATATTGAAGTTGCTCCAATTTCTATTTCGATCCAAAAAAGAAAAGAGAAAAGTATGCTAAAGCATATAAACGAGAATTCTTTTCAAAATTATCATCTACGCTATAGAGCTTGAAAATTATGCTAAGAAAATAAAATATGACTCCAAACCACCTAATAAGTCTACCATTTCTAAATATTTTAAACAAAATATTTAAAAATCAGAATTTTAAACTTTTTACTTTCAATTAATACTGTACCTAATTAAGTTGAGTTATTGAAATTAAAAAATAAGCTTGGCTTGAATAAAGTAAACATTTTTCATACCTAAACATCCGATGAACAAATAATTTTTTTTCAGACTTATCTTTAATGGTAATGTAGCTCTTTAAAATAGTTAAAACTTACTTCACTTACGCTTGTTGTTGGAGAACCATCTTTTATTTGTGCTAATAAAGCAAAATATAATAAAAAATTTAAACTTCACAATAGCAAACTTGGTTTAGTTATAAACATATCAATACCACTTGAATGTCTAATTTGCATATAATAAAAACCAGCTTGGGCAATTAGTTTTAATGTCCTGACTGGGATGATTTTGTATCAGACTAGAGTTGTTAACGGGAAGATTTCGTACAATTCCGGAAAAATAAAATTCTTTTGGAAGGATATTGAGAATCAGGAATTTTTTTTTTCGTACCGAATTTTACGAAACAAAAAAATCCATCGATGTTCATTTCGCAAATGCTACTTACGAAATGTAGCCTTTCGCAAGTCGAATTACAAAATAATATTAATATATATAAATACAAAACTATTTCGCTACATACGAATGTAGCGCTTACGGAAGTCGCACTTGCGAAACGAGCTCTTTCGCTAAACGACGTTTAGAAGTCTATAAAAAAATTTTGTTGGTCAAACAGATATAATTGTAAAAATAAAATTTTTATATACCAAAATGTTTGTAATAAAATTTTATTTTCAGTATTGAAGCGTATGAACATTTTAAGGTTTTGTTTTTTAAAATAATGATAAAAAACCAAATTTCTTTCGAAACGCGAGTCTTTCGCACCGCAACTTGCGAAACAGGGTGCGGATTCACAACACTTTCGTAAGTCCAAAATTTGCGTAATATTTTGCTTAAGTTGAAAGTTACGCTATGTGGTATTCACAAATAAAAACTTACGAAATTCCTAAGTTTTTACGTAAGTTATTACTTACGCAAAAAGTCTAAAAAACAGTATTCACAACATTTTCCTAAAAAGTGCTCAGCAAACTTTACGCAAGAAAAGTTACGTCTGCTATTTTCTGACTTAGGTTTGGTGTAACTTTAAATCATCTAATAATATTTAAAAACGGCTTTTTTTGTTATTATAAAAGATTTCAGATTTTGTTTGTTATTGCCAATAAAATTTAATTTAATCTTAATACCGCTATACGTTAAGTTATATATTTAAATAATACAACTATAGCTTTTTTTTTAACAACAACAAAAATAGCAGTATATTTACCAAAAATTTATATGTACAACATAAACTTGTTTTATAAAACTTGTTTTCACCTTAAATTTAAGGTTAAAAAAATATACACACAATCTATATAATGGATGGTTCACACTCTTATAGCCTAGTTAATACAAGGAGAGCGACCATAGTACGGATACATCATATAGTTTTGTAGTATGCCAATAACTTATTAAATAAGTTAACTTAATAAATAGTTATTGTCATACATCAAAACTATATGATGTATCCATATTATAATAACTTATGGTTGTATCTATACTATACTATCTATACTATATTATACAAAAATATATACAATAATGTTATTGAAGCATATACTTTAACTTGCAAAACTAGCATGAAAAGAGAGAGTCTCTCTTTCTCACTCTGTCTGTGTGCGAGAGAAAATATTTGTGCTAATATAGATACAATATTCACTAAAATATGTAATCAATTCATTAGTTTTTCAAATATATATATTTTTTTATTTATAAATGAGAACAAGACTATTTCAAAATACAAAAATGCTAAAATTATCTCTGAGTATCAGGCTATTGTAAAATGAAAAAAAAGTATTATAACCTAAATATTAAACTTACTTTGAATAATGATGCTATGTTTTCGATAATTTTCATTGTTCAAAGGTATTAACAATATTAAAATTATTTTGAATAATAATGCTCTGTTTTTAGTTCAATTATCAGGAGATATTATTAATATTTATGGATAATTTAAATTATTAAAAAAAGAGCATTGTTTTTTAAAGCCTAATTTATTGGTAAATAATATTGTTATTTGTAAATAATAAACATATTCTGTAATAGTTTAAATTATTTTGGTAGATCATTTTTTTGTATTTCTATATGAAACCTCATTGTTGTAGTTTGTTATTGCAAAGAGCAGAAAGTCCATAAAAAGTTCCTTGATCCACCAGTTAGTCCAAATGAAGTGATAGTGCTTTTCACAATTCTATTATCACAATAGCTATTAGATTGCACTGTATTTGGTGTCTTGAAAACCTTCTACAATACTTGTTGTTGTGATTTAATCAATACTTGCTCTGTCAAAGAGTCAAACTTTTTTTATACTGCACGTACCTGATTCACAGAATTAACTTTACGCTATCAATCAAATATAAAAATCATGTTTTTATTTGTGCTAATATGGTGCCATAAGTTCTCTATCTGAAATATCACTGAAAAAAAACTTACAAAAAACAAGTGGGTTTTAATTCAAACTCAACTTTTATTAGTTAATACAATTGAAACATTTTCCATAACATATTATGAAAAATACAATGTATTTTTCATATATTTTATGGAAAAGTTGTTAAACTTTTGCTTATGTTTTAAAAATGCTCCTTATATTTCTGACAATAGAAATTTTGTTTATAAATAGTTTCAAATATACTAGAATGCAATCAAATGTATTTCTTGAATTTATTGAAGCAATTTCTTTATTTAATGAAACTGTCATTCCCTATTGCAAATAAAAGTGTTTTTGATTCAAGTCAATTATATGATAAAACAAGACCGCTGAAAAGAAAATTTAACAATTATCTGATCTTTTCTTATACCCTAGGGTATAAGAAAACATCATGATAATTAACGTAAAATAAAAGTAAGAATGAAAACAAGAAGTTAAAAAAAACACTTTAGTTAAGCACTTTCATTATTTTATAAACATGAAATTTTATGCCAAACTAAAGTATTTTGTTTTAACTTCCTGAAGCAATGCAAGACAAGTTGCATGATCTATAGGACCGGTATGGGCGCCAAAAAAATGCCTCAAAATAATAATTTCATGTTGTTTTTCTTTTTATATTAAAAATAGAAAAACAAGTTCGTTTAAATGCTAGTTTTCTATATATTTTCGCTAGTTTATTTAGCCAGTAATGTTTACTAATAAAATAATAGATGTGTAGCATTTTGTTAATAATCGATATCTCATTTAAAAAACCAACCGACTCTTATTTGTTCCATTTTTAATCCAATTATTAATTATTTTGATTTTTTTGCTAATAGATACTCAAAATAGATTGAAAGAATGTTTATGCTATATATGCTATTACTTTTAAAAGTAATTGCACGCATATGCTATATGGAGCTATTCAAATAATACGAAACACTTTTTTGCTGTTTTTAGACTCCCTTCTTTGTATAGGGTGGGGTGGGGTAATATGGATAGAATTTATATATATATTTTTTTAATATAATTTTTTTTTTAGTTAATTACCACCATAAAAATTTTGTTATTTTTCTTTACATTCAGGGTGTATACAATAACTTCACAATGAGTAGAACATAAATACATTTTCAATAACTAACTTTCTATTCCTTTTTAACAACACCTTTCATATATCCATATTGCCCCACTGGTGGGGTAATACGGATACTCATAATATATTTGATACATATATCACACTTATTGCTTTTCATGAATTTAAAAGGTCAAACTGTTTTGGTTATGACTAGCAGTTTTCTTTTTCTGACTGATACAGTCTTCTTTTTAGTTTTGTTCTTCTCTTTTTCTTGCAACCTTGCGACAATATCTTGAGCTGTTAAAACTCTGCCCTTTTTGGCCAGAAAACTTTGATACATTGTATACTGACTCCTCTTCCTTAACAAGCTGTATGGCAGTCATTAATTTGCTGTGATTGTATGTACCAATAGTCTTGCACTGATATTTTATGTCAGGCATGATTTATTTCAGTCTTATTATTTTATCTAAAATATTAAAAAATTAACTTTAATTATGTAAAATATAAAATTAATTATAAAGCAAAATACGGTAATAAAAAAATAAGGAATACAAAAATAGAATATGAAATATTTAAATGGGAGTTAAAGTTTTACCCTAGCCATTCATAGAAAACAAATTTGAACTATGATTTTAATGTAAATAGTTCAGTAACATTATATAAAACTATTATATGTTACTGAAAAATGTATAATAATATATTCAAAAGCAAAAGTGAGCTTAAGTATATAAATAAATGTCATGCAGCTTATGATTTTGTAACAAAATTCTATAATGTTAATAAGATTTTATATATTTTATATATATCCATTTTACCCCACTATCGTTTTACCTGTATATCCATTATACCCCATTTTAGATTTTTATTTATTTATCAATATGGGTTAGAGAACTTATAAATTAAATTTTACATGTTGTTACATGATGGTCCAACTAATAATTCTATTTTTTTCAAAACAAAATGTTTTACATTTTAACTATTCATGTAAATCAAATATAAACATTGTTAATGCTAAAAAAATGAAGCTAATTATGTGTATAAACTGTTAGTAATTTTCAGGTTTTAGCATTATGTATAACTTACTCCATAAGATAACTTACTCCATGCATACTTATTGAATATATCCATATTACCCCAACAATCCATAATACCCCTTCCTACCCTATCTAACATTTTAAACAATCTCTCCCCGCTCTATTTGTAACGTGACATTTTTTTTAAACAAATATATCTTTGAGTTTGTATTTTTATGCTAAAAGTTTACTATTCTGCTGTGATTAGAATTTAAAATTTAAAACTTTTGTCATGTCACACTGTGGCTAACCACGCCCTCTCCCATGTGATATTTGGTGACACTTTCAAAAACCTCCACCCTATATAAGAATGTCACGTATTATTTGAATAGCCCCTATATGGTTTTGCTACATTTTTTAATATAGCAACCATTGATATTTAAGTTCTAAATATAATTTCAATTTCCAATTTTACTTAGTTCTTGAAGCATTGATATAATTTCTAATTTTAATTTTACTTCTTTTGAATCAGTTCTGATTAAATTAATTTCAGTTCAGTCCTTATGATTTCAATCATTTTAACTCTTATTTCAGTTTTTAAATCAGTTCTTATTTTACTTCTATCAAATTTCACAGCAATTAGTAGTCCTAACGACACATTTTTTTGAAAAAATTAAAGTGCAATCTTGAAGTTTATGAATTTGGGTAACTTGTACTTGTTGCATTCATTAAAAAAAAAAATCTTATGGCTCCTTCCGGGGCCTTTACAAAAAAAAAAAAAAATTACCCTACCCCGGGGTAAGTTGGCGCAAACTATAATAAAGATTACAAACGTATATGTGAGTAAAAATTTATAAAAATTTTTTAATATTTCTATGAGCTAGAAGCAGTTAGTAGTTCGAATATGAAGCCAAAACAATACCCCACCTTTGTTCCTGGTAACAAAATCCCATAAAAAATTTTTTTTGTAAAAAATAAATTAAAATTTTTTTTTTTGTAAAAATAAATTTTTTCAATATTGTTACAAATAATTATTTAAAAAAAAATTTTTATAAAGATATTTTTGTTTTTCAGCTTTCCCTGTAAAAATTTTGCCAATAAACCCCAAAACCTTTTCAATAAACTGCCTAAAGATCCTGAAAAACGACAACTACTAAAAAAACCTGACTGATAATAGTAAATCAGTTGTGACTGGAATACTTATAGTAGCTTTATTCATAGGACCCAAGATGAAATGATCAATTAGGAAAGTTCCCTAAGATTTCCGATACTTTTTGATAAAAGACTCTGCACATAAACGCAATTCGTCAACTTACCCCTGCTGACAACTAGCCCCGGTCTCCCCTATCATTTTTTCAAGAAATAATGTAATACATAAGTTTCAAGAAAGAAATTTAAAAAATTTTTTAACTTAGTAATAAACATCTAAATAACCATACAAATAGTCATAAAATATTCAATGATTCAATTGAGTTATAATAAGATTTTTTTTTTGAAATTGAAAGAAAATATCTGGTTGAATTATAATTACAAGTTTTTGTTCAGTTTCATAAAAACTCTCATCTCTAATGATTTTTTCATTCGATTGCGGCGACCAACAGTTAAAATTCTACAAAGTGAAAAAATCCTTTCTACAAACGCCTGTGATGCTGGGGCGGACAGTAAATCTTCAGCCAAAATTGCAATCTTGCTATACTTGCTTTGTTTTGTTTCATCACCGCTTATGTCAACCAAATACCTTGACAGCTGACTTGCAACAGTGATATTGTCTTGGTTATAAATCTTACCTTCTTTTGTAAAGATTTTATTTGACAAGAACTTAAAGCGCTTTATGGCAGCAAACTCACATTCAGATCCATTTGGCTCAGCAGCAGCTTGTAATTCTTGTTCTACTCCACAAACTTTTATTATATACATCTTTGCTGCATGGAGCAAGGTGTCCATTTCCGGTGTGAGTATAAGGACAGCAACGGTTGGATCTAACAAACATGCAGCAGACGGAAGAGGATTAAACGTATCTGAGTCCGGCTGCAGAATTGATTGAAACCGTTGACGTAGATCTCCAAGAAGATTCGCGGTCAAAGACTTGTTGGTAGGATATTCTTGTAAATGGAATTCCAAATTGAGTATTGATGGTAGAACCTGTGAAAGAGACTGGGCATCGGTCTGAAGTATATCTGTTTGTACTGCAAATGGTTCCAAAAGTGAAGAAATGTTTTGAAGACGAACCCATTCACTTGCTTTGAATGTGTCGATTCCTAAATTTAAGTAAACTATCTGTAATTAAAGTTTACTAATAACAATTGTAATAACTAATAATTGTCATTGATATACGTCTCTTTTTTCCATGCTGTTGTGATGTGATTTAAACGGCAGGGTAAAGTCTTTCCGTGTTATTAGTAAACCTAATTTAAAGACTATAAGCCCTGTCTTGTTTTTTAATAATAATGACTAATGAACTTACAATTTATTAACATTTTCGTTTTTTTAGTTTAAATAAGGTAAGACATAATTTTGTAGATTTAATAAAATTCCAAAAACAATTTATATACACTAATAACATAAATAATAAAGTAATATGTACCAATTTCTGTAAGAACTTCATTCACCGATATCTTTATTTTCAACAGCCGGTCAATCATCTGATATGTACTGTTCCATCTTGAGGTGCAGTCAGTTATCACAGACTTCCCACACTTGTCAATAAGTTTCTCAATTGCCACACTCGATTTCCTAATTCTTGATACAACTTGTCTCGTTTCTAAGATGGTTGCACTATAATGTTCATAAACTGGTTTTATGAGAAGCTGGAGTGTGTGAGCCATACAGGGCATTCGACGATATGGAATATGATCTGGTAGGAATAAATCAGTTTGTTCTGACTGAGACTGGATCTCTTCCTCATCAGTTTCATGTTCAGACTCGTCAGATTAAAACTCATAAGATTCAGATTCGTCAGATTTCTTAGCTGCATGCACTTCCTGTAAGAGCCTGATGGCTTTAACCATATTAGACCCGTTGTCTGAAACAATCAACATAACTTGATTTTCTCTAATACCCCACTGGTCTAGACATTTCTTTAAACATTCGGCAAGCATCTCACCCGTGTGGGGATGTTGGAGTTCCATCAAATTTAGGAAAGCATGTCGTGTTTTATCAATGGTGGTGTCATAGAAACAAGCAGATACTCCAAGGAACGATGCTGTGAGACCCTTCTTCGTCCAACCATCAAGACAAATTGTTACTTTGCGTGTATGATTTATCAAGTCTTTCAGTTGTGCAGATTGTCGAAGAAAACGCTTGTTTATCCGCTTGTTCAGTGTTGCAGACCCTGCAATATAAAGTTTAAATCAGTTAAAATTTAATGCACATCAGTTTGTGTAGTTAGTTACTATAGTGTTACACTAATGATACGATAATTACAGGTAAACATTTAAAAACTGTTTAGCATTGAATGAATCTAAAACAATAATTTAAAAATTTAGTTGTGTTAATTATTACCTGGCAATTTAAATTTTGGGTCACGCGTTTTTATCATCTTTCGAAACGACGGCTGATCTAGCAATACCATTGGATAGCTGGTATTAACAATCATTTCAATACGGCTATCCTGACGCACTTGATATTCACTTGATTCCGTTGGCCACGCGGTGATTCGGTGTTCAAAGCTCTCTCTTATTGTCTGGGTTTTTGTCTTTCCACTATTTTGGGAAGATGTAGAATTGATTTCATCAATTTTACGTTTCAAAAACATTTTTTCTGCATTTCGTTTTTTCTTTTCATCCGTGTAACATTTGTGTGTCTCTTTATGTATTCTCTGAATGTGCGCTACTAAGTTACTGGAATTTTTTCCGGCAAGAAATGCGCCACACGCGCCCTTATTATTTATGTCCTGTACTAGACATTTGGATTTGTCAGTTTTTTGATCGTAAAAGAAGAATTTCCATACAGGACTGTCACGCTTCCTACCAGCCAACAACCTTGATAAACTCATTATTCTGTTATTGATTGATTTGCAACTCTTAAGAATCTATAGATTTTTATTTTATTTTACAACAAAAGATTGGACGCATTGAATTTATACTTAACGTAATGACAAGCACGTGACCAGTTTTGTGGTCCATTAATACATTCTATAATCATTTCAAATATCATCGTTATGGTCAAACATGTGCGCCAATTTCAAACCAAGTATGTAAAATTTGTAAACTAATTGTCAAAAAAAAACTAATTATTGTATCAAAACTTTTTTAATATTCAATAATTTTCGTTCGTTAATAATTATTAATTCTATTCCTATTTTCGTTTTTTGATGCTTATATTCAATTCTATTTCAGTTTTCGTTCTTCAGATATATCCTAATTTTAAGTTTTTATTCACATTAACGAAATCAATTATTTTTACTTCAAATTTTACTTCACGTTAATGAAAATATCACTGATAGCAACAACAACAACAAAAAAATAATTGTAAGTAAATTTAAGCCCTGTCTTTAAAAAAGAAACATTTAATGTTTGGTCACATTGCCCTGTGTGTCTTAATAAAAAAAGAATTAGTAATACAAACTACTTCCTTTATACAAATAGTTATAAAATATTTGCCTTAAATTTTGGGTAAGTTTTTGCGTAAGTTTTTGCCTAAGTTTTGCGTAACTTATGCGCAACCTTAACTTTACGCAAATGCTGCGAAAAAGTTGTGAATACCAAATAGTTACGCAAAAAATATTTTACGTAATTTTTCGTATCTTTTGCTCAGCTAAGCAAGAGTTACGCAAAAGTTGTGAATCCGCACCCTGTTCTTTACGGTGAAAAACTTACGAAATGCGTCATAATAAATATATTTAATTACGTTTTATGAATCAAATACGTATAATTAACTTAGTAATTAAAATACTAATTTTTTATATGATATTGATAAGTTTCAGTTTTAAACTTCTATAAAAAGATCAAAACTTTCATAAAATATACTTTTTAGAATGTCATTTAATGAATAAAAATTAAATAATGAAGATTACTTGAACAACGTTAAGATATGCAATTGCGAAATCAGGAAACAATTCCTATGTTGAAATCAAAACAAGACTTAATTTAAGTGATGAATGCTTAAACTTAATTCTATAATAAAATGCCTAAAAATAGCTTTTACTTGTCTTCAAATAGAATAATTTTATGTTTAGCCAGTTTCAATTTTTTTGTTTTTGAGATACTCTGTTATATGCGCTTTTGCTTTTATTACCTTAATAACAACAAGTCAATTTAAAAAAATTTTAAAGACATCCTTTTCAATAATTTTTTCTAAAATGTTTTCATTAACAAAATAAAAAAAAAGTTAGGGTGGGATAGTGGGAAGGACAATTGTTGCCCTTTGTACCGTTGGCCCTGGAAAATGCTTTGATTTTCAACATCACGACGTTATTGGGACTATACAACTGCTGAAAGTTTTAAAGCTCTAGCTGTTTTGGAGAGCAGAAAAAAGTTAGTTGCAAGATTTCATTGCAAAAAAACGGGGACGTACAATGCGACCCTTCCCCGGGTCTTTGCCCCTGGAAAAAAATTTTAACATTAAAACCTCACCAGGACTATACAAGCACTGAAAGATTCAGAGCTTTTGCTAGTCTAAAAGGTAGTGATAAATTAATTACAAGGTTCAGTAGAAACTGACAATGGCCAAACAACAGTTTGATTAAACTTTGTAAATGGAACCAAATATTTTACTAAGTTTTTATATATGAGAATATAAATAGTATATAATCTGCTAAGTCAAAGACACAAAACAACCAAAATTCAGTAGTAAACCAAAATTGGTACTTTATAAATATAAATATATATAAACACTGGCATAGAGACATGTTGCGGAAGGTGCACTGACCTTTCCCTCAAAACTTACTTAAAGTTTAAGTTTTTTATATTTAAATTTTAGCTGCGTTAGACTCCCTTAATTTCTGCTTCAGCCACTCTCCCTCCCCTGCATCCTAACTTTCTTAACCTTTCTAGGTCACTGTATATATATATATATATATATATATATATATATATATATATATATATATATATATATATATATATATATATATATATATATATATATATATATATATATATATATATATATATATATATATATATATATATATATATATATATATATATATATATACACACATATGTGTGTGTGTGTATAACTATTGAAGAATCATTTAACAACCTTATTTTATTTAAATAATAAATTATAAGACTAATTTTTTTGTATAATAGTTTAACGAATACTTTTGAGTCTATTCCGTAAGCGCACATTCCGAAACGCTCCTTCCGTAAGAAATTGTTTCGCAAGTTTCTTTTCGTAAATGGTTTTTACGGAATTATTTATTATTATTTTTTTCGTATAATGCGTTACGGAAGGTGACGTTGCGCGAGTACAACTTCTGCAATAGCAACTTGAAATACGGAAGAAAAAAAGGCGAAATTTTTGTAAGTTTTTGTTCACGGCGAACAACCCTATATCAAACAGATTATAATATCAGGATAAACTTTTACAAGAAACTTAAACCTGGTGGCTATGTTCTTGCTGACAAAGTGCTAGTTCCTATCACTTACTCCTGCTTCAATAGCTATGTTTTTTTTATGTAAAAAATATGATTGTATCTTTAGCTTATTTATTTATTAGTTTGCTGAATCAAGCCTTCTGCACCGGCGTGAGTTTTAATTTTCGATTATAATTTCACTGTAGGATTCGATATTAAAGATGCTATTGGGGTAACATTAAAAAATCATAGATTAAAAAAAAAAGACTATATTTGTTTGGACGCAAAATCTAGACAGCTTTGTAATGTTCCTATGCATAATGTTTGTGAATAGAGGAATTTGAAGTTTAAGATGTTTCTCGTTGATTATATGACTGTGAGAATTACTCAATTTATTAGATAGTATCATGTTAAAATGTAACTGATTAGTGTAAATGTATATAATCATGGATGGCCAGCAAATTTTCATGTTCATTTTCCATGACTTTTCCCTAACTCTTATAAAACTTTCCTGACTTTCCAATGAAAAATTTATCTAAATTTTAACAAACATAGCAAAAAAAATCTCACATAGTCCTTTACCTTTACCCAAAAAATATAAGCTTGCTTCAAAAGTGCTTTGATTGACTTTTAAATAATGATGTTATTGTGAGACTTTAAACATACATTTTTTCAATCTTATTTTGATTGTCAATTCAAATAATAACTTATAGTTTGCGACTAAATCAATCAAAACTCCCTAAGATTAATAATAATTCATTTAATTTCCTGACTTTATCAGGATGTTGAAGTTGTAGGCCATCCTAATTATTTTATAAATAATCAGTATTTTTTTTATATTTAAATATTCAGTATTTAAATAATCAGTTGTTTTTTTTTTATATATAAATCTAGAAACTCTGCTAAATATATATCATGTTTTTTTTGGGTCCCATCTAAGATATGCATGTCAAGTATGGGGACGATCCCACAAGCAAATCATCTCAAGGTTGTCCCATCTCCAAAATAAAGTTTTGAAAATAATATATTTTCAGTACAATAACTTTAAATCTAATGTACTATACCTAATTTCCAATATATTAAAATCAAGCGACCTTGTGATATTCCTTAACTGCCAATTTGTCTGGAATTATCGTCACAAAAACCTTCCCCTGTCATTCAACAATTTTTTTACAAGTACAGTTTGTCAATATCCTCTTCGCTCCACCAGTAGTTAGTAACTTCGCTCCACCAGTAGTTAGTAACTTAGTTATTCCAAAACAACACTCTGCTAAATATGGAAATAAATCCATTAAGTATCAATGTATTAGCTCATGGAACAAACTACCTCCTGATCTAGAATCTCTTAATTCAATATCTGAATTCAAAATCAAGCTTTTTAATTATTTGTCAAAAAAATACAATTAAATATTTCTACAAATTAATATTGAAATGCTTTATTATGTATATCAATTGGTGATCCTTCAGTTTTTTATTTGATATTTTTAATATTTTGAAATTTTTTACTATCTGCCATTTTTAAACTTTTTTCATACTAATATTACTAATATTAGTACCAATATTTTGGCATTTTTTATTTATCTATCTATTTATTTATCTCTTTTCATTCAACCATTCTCTACTTCGTACTAAATGTTTGTTGTCGCTGTCATTATTCACTAAATTTTTGTTGCTGCTGTTATTGTTCTTATTTATGAAATTCTCCTTTTATTATAAATGTTATCATTTTGTTACTATCATCATTATTATTATTATTATTATCATTGTTACTATTATTATTGTTATTATTATCATTATTATTATTGTTATTAGTTATTATTACTATTTTCATCATTGACTATAAGGTTATGCTGTATATTCAGGTATTTACATTATATTAGCACTTGTACTATTGCAGATTTCCTTGAAATGTTATAACTATTTCGAAATATATTTGATTTGAATAACAAAAATAGTAATAATAAAAAGTTTATAGAAAAGCATCGTATTATTATTTAGTGGTTAAAAAGTGGTTAATATATATTTTAAAGGAGGGTATTAGTTTTAATTTGTTTATTGTCTAGTTTGAAAATCTTTTCATAATTATTTAATACTTTTTGTACGGTACTGAACTCATTTTATTCCAACACAAGTGTAAAGTTTTTAAAATTACCTAATTATTTTATAATGCTATAATTTTTCCAAAACTAAGTCTTTGGCATTTCCTGTTCCATTATCTGTTAATTTGTCACTACTTCTTGTTACATTTGGCTTTAATAGGTGTCTCTAATCTGCACCTCGGATGCTAAATGACAACTACTTAAATATTTACTACAAATTAAAAATATTCAATTATAATATTATTATATTTAACTTACCTAAGATTTTTAAAAGGCATATAAATTGAAAAAGCTTATAAGAATTTTTGTTGTTGTTGTTTTACGAAGCAAATTTTATATTCAATCCTGAATATAAAATTTGCAGAAGAACATAAAATGTATAAATAAAAATTTTTAAAAACAATCAAAGCTTTTAAAAATAATAAAAACTTTTATTTTTACAATATAAAAAAAATATAACTAATTATTATTCTTTCAATCATTTTTCAAAAAAAAAGACAAAATTTTATTAAAAAGGATATAAAAGAAATGCAAAAAACACATAAAATTTTAACGTTTCCTGCCTACAAATATGCGTGCATGCGCACACATTTTGTTTACAAAAAGATGTGACGTGGCACGGAAACTCTTCTAATAGATGAGCATCTAAAATTTAATTACAAGTTAGTTTGTCTAGCAAAAGTAATTTATTTTTACAAATAAAAGTAATTAACTTAAATAGTTACTTATAAATGTCTTTATCATTGCGACTTTGATATATCTGAAGAAAACTATTACAAGCTATGTTCACGTTTTGAACATTTAAAATTTCTTCACAGTTACTAGAATTATTGAAAGACATAAAATGTTATTGATAGAATTATAGAAATGTTGTTATATATTCTTTTTGCAAATTAAAATTTGCAAAACGAATTTAAAACGTGCTCAACACATTTTTGTGCTGTTTTACGGGGATATTCTTATAGATGAAAAACATTCTAAATGGTGAGAGAAAAACAACCGAAATTCCGCCTATTTTAAGAAACTCATTTAAATTCAACATTGCATTCAAATGTAAAATCATTCACGCCACCTAGGCAAGATCTGGTCTATGGACAACCAGAATTATGGTCAAGGTGAAAGTTTTTTTTCTTTTAAATTTTGAACAATAAACACAAAATGAAAATCAGTCCAGTTAGATAAGGCAGTTTTGTTACAAAATTCAATGAGCATTTTAAAGTTTAAGAGTCAAATTATGTTTTTTTAAACTCCTATTTTTAACCTCAATTTTGCGCCGATTTGTTTTAGGCGATTTAACCATTATAGGCGACTTAACCAGAAACAAGTTCGATGCGAGCTCTGGAATATTACAAGAGATCGTTAAGAAAAGAGCCGAGACCATTCTAGTTAAATGCTTTTCCGTGTTGCGCTATATGAGACCTTTAGGTCTACTTGGGGCACGTAAAAAAAAGAAAAAACTTATTATATATTAACGAATATATAATGTGATCTTAAAACGTCTCACTTGTGCGAGATATTTTTTTCCATATGAAAACAAGCAGTAATTTGTCCCACCTGTATCTTTGTTTGGCGGGATGTTTTTATCTGTATGAACAGCCCCTATATATTGGAAAAAAATTTGATATATCGCGTACAAATATTTAAGTTTTACTCTTTATATTTGTAAACTTTTTAACTCGCTCGTTTAAAGATTCGAGTTGATTTATTTATTAATGAAATAAATCACCTTCAAACTATTATTCAAAAAACCTTTACACACTTATTTGTGTTTTAATCAAGCTCATTATAAATAAGTTCCTTCACCAAAATAAAAAATTTGCCTGAAAAACCATTATTTGAAATTATTCTTTAGATGTGTTTTTTAATTAAATTGGTATTGTCAGACGGCGGTAGGTAGAAAACATGAAAAATGACGTTCTGTGGTTTTATTTATAACTTCAAAGGTTAATGATATTTACTTGCTATGCTAAATTTAGTTAGCAGCCTAAAAGATAAAGAGTTGTGGATAAAATAAAGTTTAACATTATAATTGGTGTTCTAAGTCAAATCTTGTGCCTATGATACAAATAACGTAAATAAATGTAAAATAATTAAGAAAAAGATTTTGCATATTAAGATAATAAATTCAAGAGAATAAAACCTTTGGAGTTTACTTCACGAAAAAAAAAATTTTCTTGAACCCTCTAAAATAGACGTATTATTAAAAATATTATAATTGATGTTATTATTATTATTAAGGGTAGACTTTACTTAATTAAAGTCGATTTGCGCGTTATAAACAAAGCTTAAAGTTAAATGAAAATTAACAAAAAACAATAATTTATATTTTAAGTAATGTATTTTGAAAGCAATTTAACCTAAAGTAGTAATAAAAGATTCAAATTACTTAGAAATATTGAAATTTTTATTTCAAAAAACAAAACAAACATGCCAATAAATAAAATAAACTTTGAGAAAAACTTTTTAATCAAAAGATTTCCTGCTAAAGTCAAAAAAAATACATCGTCGATGTATATACACTCTACTGCGCTTATAGTTAGATAAACGGTCTCTCTCTCTCTCTCTCTCTCTATATATATATATATATACACTACACTCATGTGTGAAGTTACACTGCGCTATCTCTAAATAGTCAGTCAAAAAACCATGCACCAGCCTATCCCATTTTGGTCCTCATGAACAAATTTTAACACACGGAGTGTTTCAAAATCTTCTCAAGGTATTGTTTTCTTAATGAATTTTTTATTATTCTCATTTTGGATGACTACTTGTACTCGCACCATGCTTTTAAAGTTTAACTTTTTTAAGGGCGTTTTCAAACGATCGGCGCGAATAAAAATTTACAAACCATTTACAAATATGTTGAGGAGAGTGGCCTAAAACGGGCTCCTTTTCAAAAAATGATAGAACCAATTAGCTGTAACCAACTAAAAATTACAAGCAAAGTATTTTTCAAGAAGTTTAATCTATGCTCTACAATTTAACATCAGAAAGTTTAAGGTGTAACTATACCTTAAGTTAAGAAACAACCGTTGAAAAAAGAGATGCTAGGGGCCAATTTAACTTTGGAGGTAGTTTAAAATGGGCCCCTTATTTAATTTCTGTATAAAACCTGATTAATAATCAAAAATTGGCCACAACTAATTTATAGATGGCACGTAAACTTCTGTTCATTGTTCACATTGAAGATTGACGCTCTGAGTAAAGTAAAAATGATTATCCCAGCAAACATTTGGTCTAAAAAAGACGTTTTTTGTACGTCTAAAAGTCTTTTTAGACCGAATGTTTGCTAATATAACTTCAATTATTATCAAACTATAGCTTTGTTAAAAATTGACTATAACTAATTTATATATAATACATAATCTTCTCTTCAATATTCACATTAAAAATTGACACCTGAGTAAACTCAACTGAGGCAGAATGAACAACGTGCCTAAAATCAAGTGTTAACTCTTGTGTAAATTATAAAGATAATATGTTTAATTTTTAAGAATATCAAAAAATACAATGAACATAAGTATGAATGAACATAAATACTTTTCATAATTACAACAAAAAAGTATTAAGCTAAATAAATTTTAAAAGTTTAAAAAATGAAACCTGCTTCAGCACATAATATTGCTTTTTTTATTGGACTTTTTATTTTTATTATTATATATATATATATATATATATATATATATATATATATATATATATATATATATATATATATATTTATATATATATTTTGTATCTTATATTATATATATATTTTTATATATATATATTATATATATATATATATATATATATATATATATATATATATATATATATATATACATATATATATTGTATTTGTATTTTACTTTTTTTTCAAATCAAATTTGTATGGAGTGCTTGTCAAAACAGCAGCAAACCCTCGTGCCGATGATTATTCTCGCAGAGTAATAGACAACCATAATAAATATCCTTTGGAATAGGAAAAACTTCTGTAAAGGCAAACATTAGTTTTTATTTGATATTGTTGGTGGCACAGCTGACTCTGAAAAGTTGAGACTTTGTGTCAGAAATTAATCAGTGACTGGCGTTAAAATTTCTGAGGCCTGAAACTCAATGAGCAGATCCTCATTTTGAGTAATGTCTAGAATCTAATGCGGCAAGATTAATGTTTGCTCAAGAACTTTTAGTGTTGTTTTTTATTGAGCAACTGCAGAGAAATATCAGTTGAACGTGCTGAAGCAAAATTATTGTCAGTAAAAATATTTCGATTGAGCGATTAAATGCCAGTCATAATTAAACCATTAATACCAATGAGAGCAGATGCTGCCTACAAGTAGCTACTTTTAAACATTTCGGCTACTTAATAAATTGTTTCAAAACATTCAGAATGATTTCTCAGCCAATATTCAATCTCTTGTGCATAGTGGGTCATTTAAGTCTTCATAAAGCTACATCTAAAGATTGAAGTCCATGGTTACAATATGGGTGGCGCAAAATTGCCTGACGCACTAATGCAGGTTTCCACTGTAACCAACTGCCCATGATGAGCAGAAATCAGACATTCAACCTCCTTCTTTCCACAAATAGCAACCACTTTTGATGACTTATTTGGAACAGTAGTGATGTCTGTTTCATCAATATTTTTGCAATAACTCAAAAAACTTTCCGATGTTTACTTGATTAAAGCCCTGTGCTCTTGAGACTCGCTCTGGTCTTCTTACAGATAATTGTGAGTGTTGAGTCAAAAATCCAAAGACCCAATTAGCACCAGCTTGTTTATATTTTGAACTAAACCTTTTATGGAGATTGTTAAGTTTAACAAACTGGTAGCCAATTTTACGCAAAACTTGAGGTGTTAAACCAAAAAGCATAGCTTCCATTTGCTTGATATGAATCACCAGCTCATTTTCCATTTCAATAGAAAATATTTATTTTACTAATTCAAATGATTTCAACAAAGTTTGTACAAAGTTCAAATTATGTCTACACCTTTTTTGAAAAGTGCTCCGTGCTACATTGAATTGCTTCTATGCCGAACAGACCTTTCACTCCATCAATGCCTTTTTGTTTTTCTGACATTTTCCCCCCATATCTAAAACACAATAAATTGATATAAAAAAAACTTATAAATCTAGTTCTATTCAATCGACCTATAAATAAAATGTCTCACACCCTGTCCAATTCAAGATCAACCTCATTTGAAAGCACAAAAAAAATTCTTTATAAAAGCATTATATAGACGTAATGAGTACATTTACAGTTTAAAATCTTTTAATTTTTTCCGAGCCAGTTTTTTGCCTTTTAACATTGGATCTCGGTTTTTTGCCTTTTAACAGTGGATTTCGGACTTTTTGTGTATGAAATGCTTTTTGAGTATATTCCAAGCATGGAGTAAACTCAAAATTTTTATATCTTCAAGATGAAATAAAATAACGACAATCAGAGCTTGGGGGAAAAATTCCCCTAATAATTTTCCCTCTTGACTTACGTCAAGGAAAAATACGTTACTTGGTAATGGTAGACCAAAGCTCTTTTATATTTTTCAAACTTCATCAACAAAACTCTTGGTGTTTAGAAACAGTGACTATAAATTTACCACCACTTCAAATTGAGGGGATTCAATTCATCACATGGTCATTTCTCTAAAACACAAAAATAAAAGTTGATTATACTTAAACTTTTTTTAATGATTTTACTTTAGGATAGAGTAATTTTCTTTTCTAAAAATAATTATTTTCTTAGGGGTATTTTTGTAAAAATGCCAAAAAATAATGTTTCAAAAATTTATTATCTTTTTTTATTTAACTTTTACCTTAATGTTTAAAATCGAAATTTAAACATTTCAAAACATCACGTCTAAAATACTCAAAAGGTTGAGATAGGTTCTCTACAGATGTCTACCGATAATAGTTTTTCTACTTCGATGCAAATATTTTTATTTTAAATGAAATTTAAAATTTTTTGTAATATGTTATCTTAAGTGCACAAGCTATGTATATAGCCAAAAATATACAGATACCATAGTGTAGCAGAGCTAGAGGTGTGAAATAATAGAGGCAAGAAATAAATTGTATCTTATACAGTATTTAAGTTTTATTTATTATTTAGTATCTTAAGTTAACAATTTTAGTTTTTAATTCAAGTCTATACTTTCATACAATACTTTGATTTTCTATGTTGCAAATTGATCAACGGTGAATGAGTTACATTTTGAAAATTTTTTGCATAGTTTAAATCTGAGCCATTAGCAAGAAACTTGGCATATCTTTTCTTTAATTTTCCAAAAGATCTAGACATTCTGATAAATTTTTGTAATTGAAATTGCACTAGCTGCAAGAATACTTGCTCGAATGTGATTGTATTCCACAAATAATATTCACCATTTTTAAATCAATGAAATCTAAAATGCCTCTTCATTTAATTGAATAATATTCATCAATATTCTGACATTTTTGTATGTTTCAGGTAAATTTTTAACAATGGCAGCTATGAACTAACGTTTAACACCTGTGTCTTGAGGATAACCTTTTGTTTTCATTGCAGTAGATGTGATTTGCTCTGCTCCAACTTGATTATCCTTGACCAAATTGTGTGAGTTGTGGCGTCTTGTTGCAATTGTGCAGGAATGATTGGAACCTCAAGCTATAATTGACAAACAATGCGTACATCTTTTTCCTGTTGATAGAAAGGAAGGCTTTGAAAAGGTTTTATGCTTGGAAAATGTGCTACCTTAAGGATTTGTATTATGTGCATTTGATCCTAAATGATGCTTTTCATTAAGTTTAAGCTTTCGAATTTGGCAAATAAGACAACCACATGCATTAGAAGTTCGTGTCAAATTGATAACTATTGTAGAGAGGATGCAATGAACACGTAATATCAACAACCACTTTTTTTATGTAAAATAATTCAATATGAGTTACAAATATCACCTGAAACTCGTTCATCGGCATGATTTATGTCGCTTTTTACAAATTTTTGAATTCTTGTAATAATAATATCATTTCAATATCTGTCACCTTTTCTCATGCATAATAAACATAAAGAACATTTACAGCTTTCATGGCGTTTTGCTTTGTTTGGAATTATTTTTTTTTTTTTAGGTGCCCCAAGAAGTCCTAATGGTCTTGTCACAGAGTACCGCGGAAGTGCATTTAACCGGGAAGTTCACGCCTCCTTCCTTACCCTGACGCGAAAATTTGTCCAGAGCTCGTTTCTAAACCTGGATCTTCTGCTTATAAAGCAAGCGCTCTAACCACTGCGCCACGGCCGCACACGGACTTGTAATTGATTTCTTTAAATTGTTTTTTAATTTTAAAGCTAATCATTTTCTTGCAACAAAATCTTTTTTTTTTAATGTTTTTGATTCCCATTTAATATTAATCCAACTACTAAGATTACTGATTATTTAAATCAAATCGGTTTAATGGTTAAATTAAAAAAATATCTGGTTTTCTAAATTAATCTTTAATTACCACAATCTGATGCTTCTTGTTTACTTTTATTATTACGTTTTAGGTCAATTGAAAACTTATCATATGATGTATGGCTTTAAATTAATGACAAACGTTAAAATAAAAGCTCAAATGTGATATCAAATAAACAAAATTGGTTTATGGAATAAATTAAAAAGTGATCAGATTTTCCAAATTTTTTTGTTATTACAATAATCTAGTTTCAATTGTTTATTATTATTTACACTTGACATCAATTAGTAATACTCAAATTACAACAGTAAACTAATATACTAATGTTATTTTTTAATGTTTAAGAGAATAATATTTGGCAGCAAAATTTTACACCATTTTTACAAAATTACCCTCTTGTATTACCTAAATGTATTTACCCTCTTTTTAATCCTATCTAGAAAAATATTTTTTTTAATAAAAAAAATTGTGCTATCCAAAAGCAAATTAAAATTAATTTAAAAAAATTGAAGTTTATTCAATTTTTTTCTTCGCGTTTTGGAGTAATGACCATGTAATCGATTGAACCCCTCAAGTTGAGGGGGTTGTGAATTTTCATACGGTCACTGTTTCTAAACATCAAGAGTTTTAGTAATAAAATTTAAAATATATAAAAGAACTTTGGTCTACTATAAAAAAAACTAATTTTACGCGACTCTAATACAGAAATGGCATTAAAATTGTGGTAAAACCATACGAGGTTTTTAGTTCCATTAACCATGGTGCTGGCGTCTGGTGAATCTTCTGACAGAGATTACTACATAGAAATAGTAAAAGGTCTTTATTCAACTTGATGGGAGGTTTAAAATGATGTAAAAACGATAAAATCAAAGTTAAAATCCTTCTGAAAGCAGATTTTGTTGACCAGCCACAAGGTCTTGAATTGCATATTTCACCAGACTCCTGGTTAAGTTTTTGGTTAGTTTTAAAAAATGCCTACGGATGAGACTCCTTCTTACTATTTAGATAAATGTGTAACTGCAAAAATTTTTAAAGTTGCTAACAACTCATCAGAGTTTACAGAAAAATTGTAAACCCATTTATCATAGTTTAAAAAATTTATTTCTTGAAAGAAAAAATATATTTCTTGTTTTAAAAAATAAAGTGCTAAGTCGGAAATATATTTCTTGTTTTTAAAAATAAATTGAAGGGTGGGATATTTATTTCATAAAACAAGTTACGTATCTGTTGTTTTAAGAAAGATATTACGTAGTAATGAATTCAGTTCCCATAGGGCATACCGTTTAGCTCCATTCGTCCAAGTCCAAAATGGTACGTCTTTAGACGTCCAATAAACGTCTAAAGATGTACCTTTTTGAAATTGGACGTTTTTGAACGTCCAAAAACGTCCAAGTCTAAAATAGTACGTCCTCTGACGTTCATTAGACTTCCGCATCCAAATGAGGTTTATTCTCTTCTCCGTGTGTTACTTTTACGCATGCGTGAAAATAAAATATTTTCAAAAATTAAAAAACATAGTTTGAAAGTTTTTTAATTTATTTGATAACTGTAACTATTTAGTTATAGTCATCGAATATTAACTTATGGTTTAACTTTATAGCTCTATAATAATATCTTTTTATTTAGACAAATAAATAATAAATATGGACTATAAATAAATAATATAATTTAATAATAAATATGGACTATAAATGGAAATCAAATAGGTAAAATATTCTTCCTTCAAAAAGTTTTTTTTGTGAGCTCATGATCATGAGTCTTTATCTGGCTTAAAATTAAAATCAATAAATTCGAACTTCTTTATACCCAGTGGGCACATAGACGTCAATAGTACGTCCAAGAACGTCCAAAATGGTCCGTTCGGACATCCAAAATGGACACCCATTAGACGAACCAAATAAAACGACTTTCGTCTGCCCATTTCGGACCTCTAAAGTAAGTCTAAGGACGTCCAAAACAGTCCGTACGGAGATACACCGTAGACACTATCGGACGTCCAAATTTTACCGTTCATTCAACGTTTAATTTTATTCAGCTTACTCTGTTACCGACTCAATTTTTAATAACTATAAAAAATAGAGTCTTGATATAAGAAATTAAGGCTTTTTTCCCCACAAGGCCTAAATTTAATATACTCGTGTTTAGGGATTCAACACGTGTGACAACCCTCAAAAGGATAATAATAAGGTTATTGTATAAATAATAAAATCCCAGTATTGAAACAAATTATTACGAATTAAAAAAAAGAATAATATTTTTGACGATATTAATATATAAAGAAAAAAACATTTTCTTTTTTGGCTTATTTTAATATGTCGCTAACCGACACTTGATGTTGCTTGCCTCATAACCAGTTTTTCCACCAGCAAAAGTATCTAAAGAAATGATATATATCACAGAATTGTCTTTCAATCATAAAGCATGTTTTAGAAAACCAAAAACAAACAATTAAATTCATAAGCAAAGTAAAGAAACTTTGCTTTGAATTTGATTTCCAAAAATTCAACAAACTTAAAGACATCCACAATAAAAATTTATATTAAAATACTGCTATTAGTTTTGGAAAGTCATATAAAAAAACTCGCATTCAATGCTCACCTTTTATGCATTTATAATAAAGAGTGCTCTTAAATTTACTTTTTTCTTTTCTTCCATCCTCGCTAAATCATGCCTTCATTCCATGATTTTTAAAATAAATTAAAAGCATGATTTAAACATTGAATTATTCACCTTTTTTTACAAGTTTTTATAAGTACTAATATATATATATATATATATATATATATATATATATATATATATATATATATATATATATATATATATATATATATATATATATATATATATATATATATATATGTATGTATGTAAATATATATCATATCATCAAAGATTGAGGGTTCTCCAGCATCCCTCAACTTTTAATTATTTTTTAAAGCAAAATTAAATATTGCATAGCATTTTTTATCGTTAACAAGTAAATTTTAAAATTTGTTTATTCCTTTTTATACATTGTGATCGCTATTTCAATATTACTTTTTTGTAATGTTTTGATTGGACAACCTACGACGCTTTCTGATTCGCCTGCTCCCTTCAAAAATGTTTTTGACAGATCTGCACCCCTCAAAAGACAATTTTGATTGGCTTGGTTTCTTAAACTAATCAAAAATGGTTTTCAATCAGATTAGAAAAATCTTTTACGGGTGCAAGCCAATCAAGTAAGTTGCGAATTTGAAAAACTGTAAAATATCTTTTTATTAAGTGTTTAAGCGACATTTCTTCTAGTACGTAAATTTATGATAAGTTATAAAACATTAAAAACAGCATCGTACTAACTAATTTTTCTTTTTTGTGATATTTCGGTCTAATTTGTATAGACTATCATCAGTCGTAAAATACCAGTTGAAAAACCGTTACAACATAAAATTTTAAAATTCATAAAGAAGCCATTACAAAGACGAAGTCAATAAAAATTGTTTTGTTTTTTTATGATTTTCTTTTCTTAGTGGTCTCCAACTATTTGAAGCAACTTTTACCCCGTTATCCCTGTTAAGCAGTGCCGGGTATTGTTTTACCTCCTGAGATGTTTGTGCATAGTTAATTTTAAGCGATTCCCTTATTTTCCTTTCATGATAGTTGTTATTTACAGATAAAGTTTTGGGTGCAGCCTGTCGAATATCCATGGCATTCTATGCAATGCTTAGTTGCTTCAGAAGTATGCCAATTACCACTCATGCTATTAATTTGGTGTTCTATGCTTCTTTGCAAAGTTCTCTTTTTTGTATCCCCAATATAAATTCCTCCACATGAACACGTAAGCTTGTACACCCCAGGGTTGCTGTTTGGCATTAAACTAGATTTGTTGTTGCAGAGAATTGTTTTTAAATTAGGTGGTGTTGTAAAAATAACTTTGACATTATATGTTTTTAGTGCTTTTTGTAGTTTTGGTCCAAGTGTTGGTAGCCAAGGAAGCTTTATTATCGCAACGTTATTTTGTAGTTTTTTTTGCAACTTTATTGTTAGGATTGCTTTTACTTGAAAGGTAATTCGCGGCAATTGTTTCTTGATTTAATCTCTTATGACCGTTTTCAACAAACATATCTATTATTAACTGAATCTCGTTGTTACTGTATTTTTTGGAGCAGATTTTAGTGGCTCGTGATATGAAACCTTTAAAAACTTCATCAATAATTGCAGGATTGGTATTTGAGTCGGGTTTTATTTGTATGTTTGTTATTGCTTCTTTACGGTGGACTTTGAAACTATAATGGTGATTATTTTTGTTAGTTATTTTTATATCTAAAAAATTTAGTTCTCTCTGATCATTTTCAACCTCTGACGTGTACTGAATATTGAAGTCTTGTTGATTTAATAAAATAAGAAATTTGTTATGCTTTTCAATTAATTCAAATCTGGCATGGCTATCATCAACATATCTATAAGATTTTGGTGAAAAATTGTTGATTTCTGCAATATGTAGAGCTTTTGATTCCAATTTTTGTAAGAATGCCTCTGCAATAACAACCACGAGTGATAATCCAATTGGACCTGAGTTAGATATGGTTCTAATTTCATTTTTATACAAAAAATAGCATTGACTAAGACATAGTTTTATTAATTGGTGAATGTCAGTAAGTGTCAATTTGGTTCTTGTTTTAAGATTAGTTATATCATTGTTAAGGTAATCAATTATCACAGGTATGGCTTTATCAATTGGTATTGATGCATACAAAGCTATTACATCATATGATACTTGAATTTCATCTGGACTGACTCACCAGGATTTTGCTTCGTTGACAAATGATGTAGAATTTAACAAGCGTGTTTTGTTTTTGTTTTGGGTAGGCTAAATAACTTTAATAAGATATTCTGAGGTACCATACGGAGGAGTGCCAATGGTAGAAACTACTGGTTGCATTGGATAATTTTTTCCGGCTTGTGAGCTTTTATTATGCCATAAAGCTGTGGAGGAATACAATCCGACGGATATAATTGGAAATACCTTTTTTTATCAAACTTGCTTTCTTTTCTTAATTTGCACAACAGTTTCTGGAACTTTATCATAAGTTTCTGGGTAGGATCATAGTTTAATATTATTGAGTTATTAACTTCTTTATCAAGTTTCTGAAAAACATTGAACTCATTTATGATAACAAATCCAGAACCTTTATTAAATGGATAAATATTTAACACATCTCTATTCTTTTTAAAATTGCTTAACGCTAATCTTTGTTCTCTTGCTGGGTTATCTGATAGTTTATGTTTTAGTGATTAGTGTCAAAATTTTACTAACATTTTAGCGTATATTTTCTGCGTCAGCTTTTTTATTTTGTTTCTCTAAATTCAAGGCAAATGACTAAATAGGTGTTAATATCTCCATAAGCGGTAATTTTGTATAAGAAGGTACAAAATTAGGACCCAAATTTAAAAGTTCATTAGAGGGAGCGTTCATTTGCGTGAGGTATAAAACTCCTAGTTTAATTATTTTTATAGACTTTTTCATACAGATTTTACTGTTGTTTGTTTTTTAATAAAGGTTTTCGTATTTTTCTTTAAATGATTCTTTTTAATTTCGAAATGATGGTTTTTTGATTTTTCAGTTACATTTTCAATAATTTTGTAATGAATAGGTGTTAATAAACTTTTTAAATCTAAATTAATGTTTTTAATAAACTCCTTACTTGCAAAAAGTCGATGTTTTGCTTCGTTTCGTGCACATATTAATAACTTTCTTTGATATTCTAGAATAGTATTTGTAGCTTTTAGTGATTTAATTGGAGATTGAACTTTAAAAGATGATGGAATTATATTATTAGAAATGCATTTCTAGAGGAATATAAACTGGTTTTTTGAAATTGCATATTTAATTTTTCGCTCTTGTAGTTTTATCTTTTTATTAAAAAAATAATTATTAAATAACTGTTTATATTAAATAAATTATTAAATAACTGTTTCACGAATTTAAGTGCTGTAAACAAGTATCTAATATGGCGGATTCTATGCTTCAAATCGTTTTGAAATGTCTTTTAGATGAAAATATGGTTCAAGCTCAAAAAGAATTGTTATTATTTAATATTATAGATTTATAATAGTATAAGAGAAATGTTTTCTTTCAATAAAGAAGCTAAAATAAGTGTATTTCATAAAATGTGCAGTTTCATATATTAAGTTTTCCTTGCCTCAGAGATTTCGTGCAGGAAACTATTTTCGACCAGTGAGATAAGATTTTTTTAAATAATAAAGTTTTCAAACAACAGAACACGTGGAATATTTATATGATATATTGTATATATTAGTGTGATTGTTTATGTCATCATTTGTGTTAATGTGTGTGTGTGTGTGTGTGTGTGTGTGTGTGTGTGTGTGTGTGTGTGTGTGTGTGTGTGTGTGTGTGTGTGTGTGTGTGTGTGTGTTATAGGAAAAGCATCTTTATTTTTGAAAAAAAAAACTATCAAAAAAAAAGATCATTTTATCCTTCTAATATCTTTAACAAGTTCATCTAAAAAATACAATATTCCTGACATTTCTGCACCTAAATTATCTGATTTACCTCTTAAATTACCTGAGACAAATCAGGTTGCTACTTTAAATTATACTATCTTGTTTCTAGATTCTTCTCAGGAAGCAGAATATTAGGGTCAAGTAAATATACTTTTTTTAAAAAACGAAAGCAACTTAAAATTGATCAATTTACTGTTAATTCACCTTTTCCTGTAGAAAAAAAGTTTGTTCAGTATCGTCGCCACTTAAATTAAAAAGTTCTACACTATCTACAGCTTCAAAATATTCTTCAATATCTAGCGAGCCACCAAAAAATGTTAACTTAGAAAGTAATTCTTCTGTTTTTTGAAATTATTGTGAATTACCTTTTTGTAAACAAATATGATGTTGGGCTCTATGCAACTTATGGAATTAATTGAGCAATGAAGAAAAATACGATTTACTTAAAAATGCTCATAAACAAAGTTCTAGTTTTCATTTCGAATGCAATAAGTCAGGCCGCCCCTCTTTTAGATTCTCTTGGCTCTCTTTGTTTCCTTGGCTTGCATATTCATAAAATAAAAAAGTTTTCGTGTTGATTGTGTTATTTTTGGATCTAATCAAGTCGTAATGCAAGCAAACTTGATCAGCTTTATAAATCTCCATTTGGGGCATACTCAAAGGCAATTTTATAAACATGCTGAAAGCTAACCAATATATCTAACTACAACTCTTAAGGTTACATATTTTCGCCAATTTATAGAACAAAAGATAAATTTTATTGATTTAAATCTCAACACAGTAATTGATGAACAAGTCAGGAAAAATAAAAAAGTATTCAAACCAATAGTTCTGTCAATTATTATGTGTGGCAAACAGAACATACCTCTCCGAGGTAACCGAGATGATTCTTTTTACTATGAAAATGAAAATAATAACTCAGATAATCTTCAAGCAATTTTAAAATTAATATCTATTTGAGCAGAAAATTATTTGGTGGATGGGCAAATTGTTTCTGTTCCTATAAATGCTACATATCGATCTAAAACTACTTAAAATGAGCTGATAAATATTTGTAATGATATTATACAGCGGTGGCCAAAAATTAAAGACCACTCATTTTTTTTTTAACCTTAGTATAATTTTATTTTGGAAAAAGGTATCAAAAAAAGTAAAACATTTTTGGAAGAATTTTTATTGTATTTTATATTTAATATAAAAGAATTTATAATTTTTTTACAAAATAATATTAAAAAATTAAAAAACTGACTAGTAAAAAATATAAATGGGAAAAAAAATTGGACAAAATTTTAAGACTAGTTTCAAAAATATTTCAAAAAGCAATAAAAAAATAATTTAGAAACGTGTTGTTCCTCCATTTGTTTTCAAGCACTCTTGTACTCGTTCTGGCATTGAATTCATTAAAGTTTTGATTACTTCATCAGGCACATTTTTCAAATGATGAGAGATAGAAGATTTCAAATCTTCAAAATTGTAAAGTTGTTCTTTACCAAGCTTGTGATCAAGCCACGACAATAAATTCCCTATTGGATTCAAGTTTGGACTATTGGCAGGCCATGGAAGCACTTGAATTTTATTAGAATTGAACCAATCGCTAACAACATGCGCTTTATGACACGGCGCATTATTTTGCTGGAAAATAAATCCATCTTGCAACTGCCATAAATCAATGCTAGGAATAAGCGAGTTTTCCGAAATTTCGATGTACCTTTCTTTGTTGAGTCTATCATCGAATAAATTAAAAACGCTAACTCCACAGGCACTCATACAGGCCCAAATGCCTATTGAACCACTGCCTTGTTTTGTTTGTTTCAAAATGCATGATTCATCGAACCGTTTGCTTGGAAGTCTACGCAACATTACGCGACCTTTTCTGTTGTCAACTTCAACGTTCATTTCATCATTAAAGACCACAAGGCTCCACTGATCTGTTGACCAATTTTTATGTAGTTTGCACCACTCTTTCCTGGCAAATTTTTGTTTTTTATTTAAGCGTGGTTTTTTTGCAGCAGCACGCCATAAATAATTTAAATTGTGGAGGACCCTTCGCACAGTTCTAGGGTTTGCTTTCAGACCATTTAACAGTGTCCATTTTGTAGACAAGTCTGTAGATGATGCTTGTCTGTTTTCTTTCATTAATCTCACTAACGAGTGAACATCACGGTCATTTGAAATTTTATTGCGTCCAGTCCTATGACGATTATTAATTGACCGGGTCTCTTCGTATCGTTGAATTATGTTAATAATGCAAGAGTGAGACCTTCCAAGCTTTTCTGCTATTTGTCTGATGCTATAGCCTTCTTCTTTTAATACAAGAGCCGCGTATCTGTCTTTTTCTTCAATCTTTGCACGCATTTTTGCAATACTTTTATATCCTTATTGCAATTCAAAAAATAAATGTGTATTTGATATCGAAACTCAGGTTTCGACATTTTATTTTATAGCCAACGTAATAAGCATTTAAGACAGTTAAAAAAAATAATGGATTATTATTTTTAATAAGTGCAAATTAAAGATTTGAAAGTGGTCGTTAAATTTTGTCCAATTTATTTAAAGAAGATTTATAAGTACTCATCAGTTTTTTAAAAAGTTAAACGCTATTTAATTAGAATTAGATTAAAAAAATTATACCACTTTAATCCGTATGTTTTAATTAACAAGATATTAAAAAAAAAAATTTAATATGTCAATTAGAATCTTCTTAATTTTAATTTAAAGATTAAGAAACCAACTAAAAAATGAGTGTTCTTTAATTTTTGGCCATAGCTGTAGTTTCTAAATTAACATCTGAAGTTAAAAAAGCCATTTAATATTATTTTTTTAATATTAGCAGATAAAGCATCTGATGTTAGCAAAGTGGAGCAAATGTCACTTGTGTTTTGTTTTGCAAATAATAATTGTGAAATTTGTAAATTATTTTTTGACTGGCTCCTTACTGGAGAAGTCATGGCAAACCAAACTTTGAACACTGTTAAATAGTTAGGATTAGAAATGTTGTGTTGGTCAAGGTTATGATGGTACTGGTAATATAGCGGGGATATACTCTGGTGCTGCAATAAGAATAAAAACTATTTATCCAAAAGCACTGTATGTACACTGTGGGTCTAATGTTGTCAATTGTTGTATTGTAGGTGCCTGTAAATTACAAGTAGTCAGCAATATGATGGAAAATGTGCGTATTGTATCTCAGTTCTTAAACTTTCAGTCCGAAGCGTTTTTGATATTCTAAAAAAAAAATAGAAGAAATGTTTCCAAAAGCTCGTCATTCTTGCTTCATTGATGTATATCGTACAAGATGTATTGCCAGAATTGATGGTCTAGATGTGTTTTTAGAGGTACTTCCTGCTATTCTCAAATGCTTTGAGATACTGATAAATAATGAAGAAAATCTTGGAATCATGATTCAGTGCGCGATGCAAGTAGTTATTTATTTGCCACTAGTTCTTTTCAGTTCATTGTTACTCTGGTAGTTGTGCCTCGCTCTTTAGAGATAACAAGACCAATTACAAAACAATATCAATCGCTAAATTTTGACGTTTTAGCGTCACATGAAAAAGTAACTCTGTCACATGTTGCCTTACAGCGACTAAGATAAGACATGAACACAGTCATGATGCTTGATTTAGTGAGGCAGTAGTATTGGCAGCTAGTGTTGGTGTTAATAAGCACAAACCTCGTGTAAAAGGAAAACAACTTAATGAAATGAAATGGATTACACCAACTTTTCTGATTTATTAAATCTCACAATTAACCTTTTAGAGCCCACCCAAGCTTAACTATAAAAAAAGAATAATATTAACTGTGCAAATTATTAACATTCTTTGGGTTGCAAAATACAAAAACATACTTTTTTTGAATTTTTTTCGGCAATAAACTTTTTTAAATAGGCTTTTAAAGGTAAAAAAGAAGTCAAATGTTTATATTTCTTAACTGTTAGTGCCAGCTCTTATACATGAAAATCCTTGAAACAGATTCGTTTTCTTTGCATACAAAGCCGTTTATTACATTTTTGGCATTGAATGTATGAAACCCTGCAGGGCATTTTTTGCATTGCTGTCTTTTCTAAGTGTATGCTGGTAGATGGTTTACTCCGTCTTTTTCTTGCGTTGGGTTGCTTTGGACCACACTTCATTTAGCCTTTGGTAAAATTTACCAAAGCTTATAAAGATGGTCTGCCAACCTTACATTTCTCTGCCTTTTTAGACTTGCTGCCACCTCTGCATGAAACTTTTTCAGGGGCATATGCTTGCTTTTGAGTTTAATAATTTCAAATCTCTACAGTATAGAAACCACACATTTACTAATGCAACCATTATTTTATACGCCCAAAGCTAACATTAAGTGTCATCTTTGGTATATATATACCAAAGATGACACTTAAAGTTAGCTTTGTAAAACGAGTACATCATATCAAGTTTATTTATCCCACTCATATACTTTTATGTTTTAATAATATAGGCTTGATTAATATATATATATATATATATATATATATATATATATATACTTTTTATACTTTTGGTTTTATAGTTTAACAGTTTGAACCGATTCAAACTGTTAAACTATAAAGTATAAAAAAAGTATAAAAAGTATATATATATATGTATATATATATATATATATATATATATATATATATATATATATATATATATATATATATATATATACTTTTTATACTTATGGTTTTATAGTTTAACAGTTTGAACCGGTTCAATTCCAACATATGATGATACCATAGTGACAACTTTATTGTCATATCATCGTACCAAAATTGAATTAGAATATGTGTCAGTACAATAATCATAGTTTCCACGGCCATCTTTATGTAACTTTTTTTCACATAGTAATGGACACTTGTTCAAACAGTTTGTACGATGGTGCCTACAAACCAAATTGCTAGTTCTTTGAGTATATCCAACAGAGTTTGCAATGTGAAAAAATTATCTATTAGTACTTAAAAGTTATGACCAGATGGTAAACTAGATGACTTATTGAGGACTACAAATGACTCCAAATGTTGATTCTTCACTCGATTTATTTTCTTTACCCTGTTAAACATCAAAATCATAAAGAAATCTACTAAATCCACTTCTACCTCAAAGTTTGACTGGTTTCTTCGGTAGATATTGTTTTATTAAAGACCTTCCTTTCAAGAGAAACCATAATTTCATCCGTACTATGAAATTATTCTGTTGTTACCTTCAAAAGCTTTTCGCTTTTTAAGGTAACAATAGAACAATTATTACTTTTTATTTTCGCAGTCCTGTAAGGACTGCGCGAAAATAAGAAGTCCTAACGTTCTTATAACAAAGCAACAGTGAATTTCCTACTAAATGCTCTTCAGCGAAGAGCATTTAGTAGGAAATTCACGCCTCTTTCCTAATGGATGTCGCATAACTTTCCCAGAGGTGAGATTCAAATCACGAATCTTTTGTTTTTAAAACAAGTACTCTTCAACTGCGCCACGGCTGCTCAAACGGATGATATTTTACCAAGCCTCACCCTTAAATAGACACCAAATAATTTTCAATCTCTTTTGGTGTTACATTAATATTTGAGCCATTAGATTAAGTGCTGTATGAGTTGGTTTGACATTTTTAAGGAGCTCATTTGTGAAAAAAATTTGGAAGCTCTAGTAAGGAGTAGTTCTGTCACCTGGTGTGGGTTGTCGTAATAGCAACCATAATTTTGTATCACCGACATTTAATTCAACTTTTTTCCAAAGTCGTTTTACTGGTTTATTCTTATTTAACATATTAGACAAGAGTTTGTCAGCATCATCGCTACTATTGTTACTATCATGAATGGATAATCCTGCAGTTAAGCGGCCTAAAATAATTTTATTTTTTCGCTTGTTGCGCTTTCGTGTGAAGACTTGCTCAAAGTAGTGACTTTTTAATATAAACAAAAGGAATATTTATTGGCTTCAGTACATACATCGACTATCTTATAGCCTGCTGCTACAAGGGAGTGCTGCTACATCGATTATCTTATAGCCTGTTGCTACAAAGGAGTGCTGCTACATCTACTAAGGGTTTGGCATGGGGCAACATCTTTTTTTTAATTATTATTTCACTTAATATTATGTTTAAAAAGCATCCTCTGACGAGAGCGCAACAAGCGAAAAAATAAAATTATTTTAGGCCGCTTAACTGCAGGAATACCCAATTTTAAATTATTTTGATTTAAAAATGACCTTGCGTTATAAAGTAGGTCAATATTTCTTGAGATTTTACTTTCAAGATAATGTATATGATTTGTCCAAGTAACGTTTTCGTCAAGGAGTACTCTTAAAAATTTTAATGATTGTTCTCTTTTTATAAATTGACTGCCAATATAAAGTTTTGGAAGTTTTAAAGGGATTTTATCGGGTTCATGAAAGCGATAAAAAAAAGAATACTTTGTTTTATCTAAATTAATTGATAATTTATTTGCACTAAGCCATTCTGTGAGTTTTATGAGTTCCATGTTAACTGAATTAAACAACATTTTAATATCGTGACAAGCGTGAAACAAATTTGTATCATCCGCAAACAAAATAGTGTCTAGTAACTTACAAGATTTGCTTAAAACATTAATATAAATTAAAATAAGAGTGGTCCTAAAATTGATCCTTGTGGAACACCAGATTTTATATTCATATTATCAGTTTTTCCGCAGCTAAATGAAATGTATTGTTTCCTATTTGAAAAATAGCTTTGAAACCATTTAAAATTTGAGTGCTTAATCCCGTAATTTTCTAGTTTATTCAATAGAATATAATGATCAACAGTGTCAAACACTTTGCTAAAATCAATAAATACACCTAGCGTATATTTATTTTCATCAAATGCCTGAAAAATATTTTGAACAAGATGAATAATTGCTTCATCTGTGGAGTGACTTTTTTAAAATCCAAATTGTTTGTTATAAAGAATATTGTTATTTTCTAGAAAGGTAAGTAGGCTATGATAATGCATTTTTAAAATGCATTGTCTATGACAATGCATTTTTAAATTTCTGAGTCTGGCTAGTAAATGGTCTGGAAAAAAAGTTATGTTCTGCAGAGCTTAACTTTTTTCCAGACCATCCGCAGCTTATTAGGACTAGTTAACTAAGCACCTTAATAACATAAGTATTTCTATAATGGTATATGTGCATCAAATTTCTCCCGGTGTTTTTAAAAATTCTCTCCATTTCGTTTGTTAAAGTAAATACAGTGGCGAGCAAAATAATAGGTGTGAATAATAAATTTCACATAAATTGACATTTTACAGTATATTTTATAAAGTGACATCTAGGAACTGATTGCTACACAAACTATGCTTATTTTATTATAACAAAGAGCAATATATTTCCAATTTCTTACAAATTTATGAGGGGATTACCCTATTTATATATTTAACCTACAAATTTGGTGGAGCAAAATAATAGGTGTGTGTTTATTTTAACCTGTTTGCTGTAGGATTAAAAACATTTTATTATTTTCATTTGTTGTTAATATATAGGTAAGTTCAATATTTATGCAACTTATATAAAATAATAACATATCATATTTGTATTGAATTAGAATTAGATATAAAATGGGACGAGGAAAACATCGCACAGCGATAGAAACAAAACTTATTAGAAATTTAAGAAAACAAGGAAAAACTTACAAGGAAATTTCAGTTACGATGGGATGTTCTCAAAATAAAGTTACAAATGCCTTAAAACCAGAAAAATCACGTGAGAATAGAGGAAGACCACGCAAAACGTGTCAGCGGATGATCACATTGCAATTATTTCAAAAAAAGACCCATTCAAGCCAGCAACAAAAATTTTAAATGAAATTAATGAAAATATTAGTGTTTAGACAGTTAGAAGAAGGCTTTTAGAAAGTAAGTTGCCAGCTCGAACTCCGAGGAAAGTACCATTACTTGTTAGAAAGAACATTATGAAAAGAAAAATTTTTGCAAAAAATCATATCGGGGACCAGATATGACCAAAAAATGGCGTAATATTTTGTGGAGTGATGAAACTAAGATTAATTTATTTAAATCTAATGGAAAACAGTATGTAAGAAGACCATCAAAGCAAGAACTTTCACCTCGCTTCACAGCGAAAACAGTGAAACACGGTGGAGGAAATATAATGGTGTGGGGTTGCTTTTCCTGGTAAGGTGTGGGGCCACTTTTTTGGATAAAAGATATTATGACCAAATATACATACGTAGACATACTAAATAATGTCATGTTGCCATTTGCCGAAGAAAATATGCCGATAATTTGGCATTTCCAACAGGACTGCGACCCAAAATATACATCCAAAGCTGCGAAAGAGTGGTTTACGACCAATAATGTAAAAGTTTTAGAATGGCCACCTCAGTCAACGAATCTAAATCCTATTGAAAATTTACGGAGGCAGTTAAAACTTAAAATTTCTGGACAAAATCCAAAAAATAGAAATGAACTGTGGATGATGCTCCAGGAGGCTTGGTACAGCATTCCTGTAGAAGTTTGCAGAAAACTAGTGGATTCAATGCCGTCAAGATGCACGGAAGTATTAAAAAATAAAGGGTATGCAACAAAATATTAATAATTTGCAACCCTATTGATTTCCATCTTCATTTTTTATTTTACACCTATTATTTTGCTCGGTGTGGAATTTATTTTTTTTAAATTAAAATATATTATATATATTTAATAACTTAATTTTTATTAATTTCTGTTTATTTATGTAATAAAATAAAAGCTTTAATAAAAATTCAAATTTTTATTTTATTTGTTTCAAAGATATTCTCGTACTTGTTAATTTTTTGGTTCGCACCTACTATTTTGCTCGCCACTGTATATCTTTATATAGGTTATGATATAATATCTATTAAATGTCTCTGCATAAAAAGTTGTCAACACGTAGGGGAGAGTGGGGTATTGGCGAACACCTAAACGGGAATGCGAATTATAGACACCAGTTATACAAAATTGACCATATTTATTGCTTATCAATTAGTTTAACTATTCAGTCACAAACCCTAAAAAGCAGTTATTGTTAATCTTTTTATAAAATAAAAATTTATAGCAAAAATAAAACCATTGGTGTTCGGAATTACCCCACAAACACCAGGGGGCATTTACAAACACTGTTGTGTAATAACGAATAAAATGCAAATTGTAATAACTGCAAAAATTGTACAATTATATTGATAACAACAAAAAAAGGAGCGGTTTTATATTCATAGAAGCTACAACAGAATGTTACTCATGAAAAAAGTTGCATAAAATTATCAGAAAAAGTTAAAACCAAATTATAGTGAACAACAATCGCAGCTTTATTACACTACTGCACGTCTGGAACTTAGCATGGGATCCCCTCTAAGCAGGTAAAAAGAAATTGTCAAATTTATTTTTCTATAATGCTGTTTTGAACATGTTTGGAGTTACCTCGCGTTCGCCATTACCCCACTCTTCCCTAACTTTGTAGTTAGTAAGTTTCATAGGTGGATGAGAAATTAAAGTTAGATTTTATTTTGATAATTAGAAATAAAATTTTAAATTTTAGTAGTCATAATTTTTCCAATTTTTTTTATGCCTTTTATTTATTTTTTGTTAGTTTTTCCGGTTTTACCTTTATCTAAATAAGAAGTTCATGAAAAATTTCATTTTCATTCACTTTTTGTCATTTTCAGATCAAAAACGAGATGCGTTAAAAAAATCAAAATCAAAATCAAAATAATTGTTGAAAGTATTTCCAGCAAAATTTTTTAAAAAGATTTGCTAATAAGTGATATAAATAAAAACAACGATAAGTCTTAAATACCGACAAGTGGTAAAACACCGACGAGTGGTAAAAAAATTAACGATTAAAAAAAGAAAATTCCACTATTTTATAAAAAAAGCTTACAACTTGTATATAGAAAAAAAAAAATTCAAGTATAGTTCTTTGTTTTCTTTAGTTTTTTGAATTAGTGATGATCTTTTGTTTAATTATAAAAAAACGCACGAGAAATAAAAATTTGAGTTTGATATAAGGATTGTCCTATTACTCTATGCCTTGTGCAAAACTTCACGTTTCTGAGGCAAATCGGTGCCTTTTCGTATACAATACCTATAAAAATAATATTTGATTTGATACAAATTACTGTAAAATTAAAAAAAAATATGCATATATAATTTTGATTATGTTAAAAATGTATTGCAAATTATCTAGCAGCAAAAGAAAAAAACCTATCTACAAGACCATACCAAACATGTTGCGGGAAATCCATTTTGGTGTTTCCATCCCAATCATCTTTTCCATTCCAACTAATCTCTTTACCATAAACATCTGCATATATCCAGGTTGATAAATAAATACTATCTTTATCATCTTGATAAAAGAATGAAATATATTTGATAAATAAATAAAACGATGAAAATATTATCGAACTGTTGAAGTAATAAAATCAATAAAAAGGAATATATATATTGACTTACTAGTAAGTGAACCCCATGTTTTACCCTCTGATGAAATTTTTTCAGATGTAGTTATAAGAGAACCAGAAACTTATGGAAGCCGTTGATCAATACTTTTCCTACCAAACTTCCATTCATCAAATCTTTTAAGAAGAGTCACATCAATTTGTTTAGCATTAGTAGAAGATAGGTCATACTTCACAGGTGCAGAAAATACTCCTCCCCATCGACCTTTAGTAAAATATAATTTTGCGTTATTAAAAAAAATTGTAAATATTGCTAGCTTAGACATAAAAAGTTTCATTACCTAGTTCGTTAACCTATACATAAATTTATCTGCTTCGATTTTGTAACCATTCTTTAATTCATTGGCATACTTAAATATTGAGTAGTCGTTATAAAGATCTGGTTCATCATAATTTCTTTTCAATACATTTTCACTATTCCAGGTATTCGAATGTGAAGATACTACAGTATGCGACAAAAGTGTTTACATGTTTTTGAAAAATATTCTTTTTTAAAATAAATGATTGAAATACATGTTTATATATCAATATATATATACCAAAATAAAGGTAATTCATTGTAGTTTCATGTTTTGAGCCTGAATTTAAATGATTGAGAAGTGTTTATTGCAAATTATTTATTGAAACAAAATGTCAGATGTAAACAGTTTTTTTGCGATTTATGCTATTATTAATTTTAATGCGAAATTAATACTTTGTAGCTATATTTTTAATTTGTTTAAATAAAACATATCTCAATTAGTAATAAACGGTTTATTTAAACTTAAAATTCGTAATGTAAACAACAGAAAAATTATAATTGAAAGAATGAAGAAAGTGTCGAAAGAAATTGAAAATTTAGCTGTTCAGAAGTTTAAATCAGGATTTTCTCTTTGTGAGATAGGACGAGAACTTAATATATCTTATTGTTTAGTCTATAAAATTAAGAAGCGAAACGATATAGAGGAGAAATGCAACAAAAATGGACGCAAGAAAATTTTCACTACTCGAGATCAGAGAACAATTTCTAGATTAATCATGACAAATAAAGCAAAATCAGCACACGATGTAAAGAAACAATTAAATAATGCTCAAGGTACAGTGGTAAGTACTCGAACAGTGCAGAGAGAACTCAAGAGAATCGGATTCAAGGCAAAAAAGAAGATCAAGAAACCACTACTAACACCGAAACATTGTAAACAACGATTGGAATTTGCAAAGAAGTATGAAAACTGGACTTTTGCTGAGTGGAGTAAGGTGATTTGGACAGACGAAAGCAAGATTAACTTGATTGGCTCTGATGGCATTCGATATGTATGGAAAAAAGCTGGAGAAAGAATTTCTGATCGTGACTTTATTCCAACAGTAAAATATGGCGGCGGAAAGTTGTTGTTTTGGGGATGTTTCTCTTCGTCTGGTGTTGGTAAAATCGTAAAAATTGATGGAATAATGGACGCGAAACATTATATTGACATTTTAAACAATGGCTATTTGCCTAGTTTACGAGGATGGCGAAAGCAAATTCGTTCGACACTTTTTATGCAAGACAATGATCCAAAGCACAAGGCAAAAATCACATTAGAATTCCTAAATTCGAAGAAATTTAAGATTCTAGAGTGGCCTGCGCAAAGATTCTTCACAATAGACCAAAGATTCCCGATCTTAACCCGATCGAGAATCTTTGGTCTATTGTGAAGAATCGAGTTTATAATTATGAAACAAGAGCAGCCAGTCGACAAGAATTATGGGAACGAGTTGAGTATGTTTGGAGTTCGATAACTGTCGAAGAATGCAAGAAGTTGATTGGTAGCATGCCTGGGAGAATTGAAGCAGTCATTAGAAGTCGTGGAGGCTACACAAAGTATTAATTTCGCATTAAAATTAATAACAGCATAAATCGCGACAAAACTGTTTACATCTGATATTTTGTTTCAATAAATAATTTGCTTTAAACACTTCTCATTCATTTAAATTCAGG
This sequence comes from Hydra vulgaris, assembly GCF_038396675.1. Taxonomy (NCBI): domain Eukaryota; kingdom Metazoa; phylum Cnidaria; class Hydrozoa; order Anthoathecata; family Hydridae; genus Hydra; species Hydra vulgaris. Next base: position 51,634,539 of record NC_088921.1, read on the forward strand.
CTCAAAACATGAAACTACAATGAATTACCTTTATTTTGGTATATATATATTGATATATAAACATGTATTTCAATCATTTATTTTAAAAAAGAATATTTTTCAAAAACATGTAAACACTTTTGTCGCATACTGTATGTGTCCAGCCGCCACCATCACGTGTCATATCACAATAAACGTTTAATCTATGTTCAGATTTTGGTTCAATTGTGTAAATGCCATCATACAATGGTTGTCCTTGTTTTTCTAAAAGTCTTTTAACCGCCAGGCAAGATTCTGCAACTACAAAATTAATAAAAAATAAATAAATAAAAACAGATTTAAAAAAAGTTTTTTTAAAAACTGAACCTTCTTCTGTCAACATAGTAAAAATAAATTCTGCTCATTTAAATTTATTAATGTAAACTAAGCCAGATCCATTTCGTTTTTTAGAAAAAGACTACCTCACCGAGAGAAAACGCTCAGTTAATCTATGTACTACTTATGGCTATTTCAACATAGCCAATAACATTTTCATTTGTAATTGATAATTATTATACAAGCAACACAATTTAGTTCTCTCAAATTTGTTACTGCTGACCCAAAAAAAACGTTTTAGTTGGCCATATTTCGGCATCTTGTAGACATCAACGACCTATCGTGCCTATGATGACGTTGAATATGTTCAATGTTATCAGCCAACTTTGAGTATAAGTGTTAAAGTTGGCAACTAAGTGCTACAGTTAACAGCGGGTTTGCATAATGCATATTTTATTGGGGTTACCTTATGTTGGCCCACCTTTAGTGAAATGTTATAGGCGCATTGTTGGTCAAATAATAGTATGTATATATATATATATATATATATATATATATATATATATATATATATATATATATATATATATATATATATATATATATATATATATATATATATACATATATATATATATATATATATATATATATATATATATATATATATATATATATATATATATATATATATATATATATATATATATATATATATATATATATATATATATATATATATATATATATATAAGAGTATGGATTATGCCAGGAATCATTTTTTGAAGTATGATTTAAGAAGTAAAGATGAAAAAAAATATTCATGGAATGCGAGTGCTCAGATTGAGGGTAAAGAGAGTAGGAAAAAATTGGCATGATCAAGGGGAAAACAAATGGGCAAAATTCCAAAGAAAATATCAAGGAGATGGTGTTCTCTATTAGTGGACTATTCATGAGCCATTTGCCAGTGAGCGGTTGGTTGCGTGTTGCCTGCAGTCTTATTAAGCAGAAGGCAATTTCTTTGACAAATAGGGTGAAACATGTGTTTGAGGAGGTACCAGAAAAGGTGAAAGTAAAATAAACCTGCTCCTGGAGATTGGGAAGTGAGAAGTTGCAAAGGAAAAGTGTGGGTTGATGCCAGTTTCTTGGCATTAGGAGCTCTAGTCCAAATTGGTGGAGTCACCGTTGAAGGCACAAGATAGTTGCGCAAGGACCGATCTGAAGTTTAAATAAATATGGCAGAATTAGATGCCATTTGGCATAGTATCAATATGGCGTTGAAACAGACTGCAATTTTACACAGACTCAGTGGCAGTTATTCATTGGATCTCTTATGCCTTGAGAGGGAAATCTTGACTAAAGTCAAAAGCATCAAGCAATATGTTAATACGACAGAAAGTTAACGTGCTTCAGAAATTGTTGACGATTACAACTTGGAGATCAATGTAAAGCTGAAATTATCCTAAGACAACTTAGCTGATTCATTAACTAGAGTAACAGGTCAGTAGATGAGAATGTTGAAACTTGACAGCTCCACTAATTGTGCTGGAATCAAATAAGAAATAATAGAAACAAATGAGAATTAAATGTCGGAAATACACCAACAGAAAGGACAATTTGGAGCCAGATGAATATTATGCTTTGTAAGGAAAAAGTATTGGAATGCAACAAGAGATTCACGCAAAATAATTCAAAAGTGTGAATTGTGTTAATCAATAAAACTATTAAGCAAATAGTGGAGAGATCAAGAATCTCTATAGCGGAGGACGTATTTGGTATAATGTCTTGATTAACGAAACTGGAGTGAGCCCAATGGACAAACTGCATAACTATAAGGGAAGGCTTAAAAGGTTGGATCAAAAAATTGACATGTCATAGAGGAGGTAAAAAATTCTCAAGTTAAGAAACTTGAAAGTCTGGTACTGGTTTTCTTGTATTACCAAGCAGTCAGCATCACTAAAGATCTATTAGATCAAGTGGTCGAGATGGACAGGATCCTATGCCATGTTAAGCATATAAAATCAAAGCATGAATTGCAGATCAACCAAATGAATGAATCAGAATGGGGATAAGGCTATAAGAAATGGCGAGGATGATGCTGAAAACGTTGAAAATGTGGATGCAAATAAAGCATTGAATGAAAATGCAGATCAACGGTTAACAGAGAGAATCAGGATACCATAGCTGCCCTACGCCAAAGTAATTGAGAAAGGCCGGTGCCTCTAAAAATTTCCAAAAACTGTTGCACTTGAATGTGATCCATTAGAATCAAGAAATGTAACTGCATTGTCGAATGTACTAAAACATTCTCTAAATCCATTAGCCGACAAGAATATACGAATGATCTGTTGTGGAAATTAAAAGAACATTTTTTTGTTGTTGAAGAAATCTTCCTCATATTCTTCACATTATTGTAATTTTTTTGTAAAAAACCTACATTTCTTTAACAGGGTGGCCACACTTTTTTTGTCTGAAAAAATTAGGATAATTTAGGAGATTTTTTTAAGGTTTTTAATGAGATTTACCGGGAAACTTGAAAAAAAAGGAATAAAAATCTTAGGAGATTTTAGGAAAAGAAATGGCATTAAAATATTTTTATTTTATTTAAAAACTGTAAGAATGTCTAGCTAAGATGAAATAAGGGCCTAAATACTATTATTTAAAATAATCTAACATCTCTAAACACACAAATATACACTGCACGACATAATGATTAGACACCCCAAAAAGATTTATAAAACTCGTTAAAAATAAATTTTAACAAATTTATTTTTAACATAACTCGCATTTTTTTTAAAAAAAACTTTAAAAAAAAAAATGTTTTCGCGCTGAAAAAATTTGAAAATTTTTTTCAGTGCGACAAACATTATAAGACAGTTTTACAAAAACGTCTTATAATGTTTGTCGTTTTTAACGTTTATAACGTTATAAACGACATGTTAAACGTCTTATAACTTCTTATTGTGGGTAATTAAGAATATTCATTTGATCTAAACACCACAGACAATTATTTAACTGTAAAATTTTGTGAACTGTCAAAAATTTAGTTTAGGTTTTTTTTTAACAAGTATAAAATAACAAATTAATTAATAATGGATCGCTGCACCGTTGAGCTCAGATGAGAAAAAAGTGCTCTCTAACTTATCGAAAATGGGTCACTCCGTTAGTTACATGGCTAGAGCTATTGGATGCAGCCGAACTATGAATAAAAACTACATTATTAGTCCTCATATGTATCGAATTAAAAAAAAGTCCTGGACGTCCATCAACATCAAGTGACCGTGATAGGCGAAGGTTGTCGAGACAAGCTTCAAGTTCTTTATTAACTGCACGTCAAATTGCTGCAGAAGCAGGTGCGATTGCTAATTTACGTACAGTTCAGAGAGTTATTCATGATGCTTTTCACCTTTCGCGCAAAAAACTTCAGCGAAAACCATCTTTGACAACAAATCACATAAACAATCGAATAACTTTTGCAAAGGACCACATAACATGGAAAGAAGAGTGGCAACAAGTAGTATTTTCTGATGAAAAACAATTTTGTCTTGATGGGCTGGATAGATGGAATTATTATTTTCACGATTTGCGTAAAGAACCAGTAACACAGCAACAACGCCAAATGGGTAGTATTGGTGTAATGATTTGGTGTGCGATTTTGGTTGTGCAATCATGGTAAATCAAAAATTCATTTTATTGACGGAAAAATGAAAGCTAAGGATTATCTTTTAATTGTTAAAGAATTTTTAATACATGAAGCATCTGTAATAGGAAGTGAAAATTTTGTTTTTCAGCAAAATAATGCGTTCATACAACTAAGAGAGTAAAGGAATATTTCAACAGCGGTAAAATTGAAAAATTGAAGATCTCCAGACCTGAACATTATTGAGAATGCTTGGGCACAGCTGTCACATATAGTGTTTAAAGTGGTAAATAATATAGTTCGCTAGCAGACTTGAAACTATCCATCGCATCTGCATGGGATGCAATTGACATTTCATACATAAAAAGTTGTATGATTCTTTACCTTCTAGAATGATTGAAGTGATTCAAAAAAATGGTAAAAGTACCCACTATTGATTGTTTAGAATTGAGACGTCTTTTTATGTAAATGACAATTTATGTGAATTTTTTCCAAAAGTGTTTTATAATTTTGTCGCAAGAAACAGTTTTTTTTTTAATAAAAAGCGAGTTAAGTTTAGGCTAAAATTTTTAAAACGTTGTTTAGACTTGTAATCCTTTTGCTCTCATTTACTCTCAAAAATCATTAAAATACACAGCCAATATCAAAAACTAAACTTTATACTTCATATTATCCATTCATACAAAAAATCAAATCAAAAAAAAAAAAAAATTGCAAAACTTCAATGGTTCAAAAACAGTCTAAATCTCTTGTCAATAAGTACTTTTTTTGCTGCTGTAATTTTTTCTAGTAAGTCCTGCTTTTACGAGACAACCCTCTTTTGTGCATAAGATTTTAGAATGGTCGAATTAATTTCTATCAATGATTTCCGCTTGCAATGCATCAATGATTTCCGCTTGCAATGCATACTCATCTGCATCATATCTGAGCTGAAGTATGGTACCTGTGTACAAAAGGGTGTGGACTTGTTCATAATAATAGTAATCTCTTTAATAAAATTTTTCATTTTAGTATCACGGTCAGTTTTTAAGGCCTTCAGGGACTTCTCATTCTGACTAAAGTATAGCTTTCGTGCATCCTTGACATGCTCCATAAGTTTAGTTTTCATAGCTAATTGGGATGATTTTGTTTTCAATGCACATGTGGTCATGTACAATTCATTGTACAAAAATAGTATCAGTTAGTATATTATTATCCAAAGTTGGTCGTTTATACTAAATCTATGCTCTACTTGTGCTTGGCCATGGGTCAATATTAGTAACAATTGGTAAATTTTCATTAAGCTCTTGAATCTTGAAACATCTGTATATTGAACCAAAAAATAATCTAATCTATCACTTTCTTTTTTGATCCCAAGAAATTTCTCCTTGTTCACTTTCACAACAGTAGTTAAAAATTGCAAATACTGCAATTTGGCTTGATAAGCAACTAATTTCACCATCAACTAATCAATATAAAGTTCACACATCTCATGAGATTCCACCATGTACAAAGGTGATAAACATAATAAGCACTTTTTTCAACTATACGTTTGCACATTGTAACTAAAAACTGTTGAACAATGATGAACAATAATGAAAATAAATGATGCACAAATATATAATTTTAAAATTATATATTTTTGCATCAGTAACATTTTTTCTAGATTTCAGTTGCTGCAACTCATATTTTATTCCGAACCCAAGATCAATATTTGTGACCAACACTTGATTTTTGACATCACTGATATCAACTTTTAATAATTTTAAAGTTGTGGATGCTTCAGATAAAACTTCTTTTCTCATTAACTTTGATAAAAATAGCCTCAGTAAATTCTCAAGTGTTTCCAAAAGAAAAGGTTTCATGGTATTGTCGGTTTGGAAATCTAACAAGAAAGAATTTAACAATTTAGCAGTTTCTTTAAAAAATTGCAACTTTATAGGGACTATCACATTTTTAAGAAAAGCTTTCATAAAGAAAGGTATTCATAACATTTTCAATCCAATGATGGCTACAGAAATGTAGAGCATAGTCTGAAGACTGAGCTTGAGTAAGATTTTCTAAATTAGCATGACGGGGAGGGCTCTCATGGAATATCTTATACAACGAAGACAGCATTTTGTTCAATTTCCATTCTGAAGCAATTATACCTCTCTTGAATGAACAGTGCATTGTTTGAAGGCTGCATGATCCAAATGATACTAACTGACTGAGTTTACATTCACTTCTCTTAGCATTCAAATTAGAGTGGAAAGACATTAACATTTGGACCATCCATAGAAACATGGAGCATTTTATCTTCTTCTAAACCACTCATGCATTTACGGAAGTTTATCATAATATCGACAGCAGCAGTTTTTTTCAAGAATTTAAAGTTGTAATATTTTGTTTTTACTATCTCTAATGAGGAGTCCCAATATCTTACACGCAAATCCATCTGACTCTTCTTGAGAACTTGGTTGTAAAATTTGTTGTAAAACTTGGTTGTAAAAATTTGTTGTAAAACTTGGTTGTAAAATTTCTTGAGAACTTGGTTGTAAAATTCATTAAATTGGCAAACAAACTGATCAAGCTCTGATAATGTCTCACACAAATTTTTCCTTAAAACATGGTGCAACTCCAAAGCACACAAGACAAGTACACTTAGTTCTACCACAAGAAAATTGTTTAGCTATTTGACTATCACTAAGCATTGCGGTAAAAAATTCAGATTTTTTTGCACTTGATCGAAAAGAATGTTTTGAAAGCACAACATCAACTGTCTACATTATCTCTGTTTTCTTTGCTAACTGTGACTCTGCAACAAATACAATAAAAGTTCTCTGTGGACTCAGTGCCGCATTTGGGCTAGTTGGTGGTTCTACAACAGTTTTTATTGCATATTTATCACAGACAGGCATACGTTGCTTATGTTTATTACCATAAGCGTATTTTTCCAATGCCTTTGTACCCAGACCTACAACAGATATAACTTTCAAACATACCTTACTTTTTGTCGAATACAAATTATTGGGACATTTTTGTACCCATTGTTTATAATTATTGTCATTTTACCAATGACTTTGAAATTTAGTTTTTTATTTGACTAAAATTTTCTATTCTAAAAATACAAAAATATTTAGGTTAACTTAATTAAAATAAAAATGTGAATAAAAATAATTTTAATTCCCAGAATTGCCACTTACAGAAATAAGAAAAAAGTAGAGCTAGAAATTAGAATAAAAAATTATTATTTGAAAATATAAAAACTTATGTACCCGGTATTAAAAACTTACATTTTTTGCACATTATGGCAGGGCAAAGTTGAAAAAAATAACAGATCACAAAATTTTTCATAATAAAAACATAAAAAAATGTAATACAATTTTTTCATAATATATTAAATATATGCGTACATAGATAAATAAATAAAATGAATATGTGAAAAATATATATTTTGCAAATATGTAAAATATGTTATAAAAAATTTTCAAAACAAATGCTGTTAAATATATAAGGTAAGTGTGGGTAGAAAGGCCCGGCGGGTAATAAGGCCCACTAATCCAAACTTAGGGAAAAAATAAATTGTGAAACTTTTTTTCGACATTAAAATATTAGAGTTATCTGGTTTTATCACTTGCAGCAAAAAAAAAATCAGCATTTCTTTACATTTTCATTTTTTTAGGTGGGCCTTAATACCCATACTTACCTTATTTATACCATTAAAAAAATATAACTTAAGTGTACACAGTGTACAGCTTTGGCGCAACTGGTGACTCAATTATTATTTGTAATAATAGTAATGTTTATAATAGTAACTAACCCTTCTTTGATATCATCTATAACAGAAAAAAAATTAGAAAAAGCCTGTTGCAAGTGTAAACCACTCAAGTGTGAAACCAAGAATGTTAAAAATTGGCTCAATTATATCAAGACTTTATTATTGTCAACAGTGTCAATAATAAAGGCAATTAAATCTTTTACCCTCTTTTACCCACACACACACACACACACACACACACACACACACACACACACACACACACACACACACACACACACATAAACACACACACACACGCACACACACATAAACATTTAAAAAAATTAACTGAAAAATTTACTTCAACAAAAATGCTTTTATGAAATTTGTGACTATGAAAACCATATTTTAGTGGAACTAAACTATTTATTCAAACTCAATGTTTTTTTCATTTAAAAAAACACATTGATATTCTCTCAGTTTGTAGATACTTAGTTATTCTTTAGCTTATGAAAAAAATATGATTCTGAAATAAGGTGCAGCTAGATGATAAGTTTAAAGACAGTTTTTTAGATATTTATTATACAGCATCACTATTGACACAAATATTTATTATATAGTTTCACTATTAACATGCATCTGGCACATGCAAGGTGACAAATCTTTTTACCTCGTTTGTGTCCTGTCAACCTTTCTAGATATAAAAATTGCTCCTAAGTTGAATACATCTGGGAAACAAACAACATTACACTAAATTATTGTTGTTTTTTTCTCCCAGGCAGAATATTTTTCATGCATATAAACAGCCCCTTAGAACAATGTTATATATTCGTTTTACAAAATTTGTCCGTGTTTTATTTTTTTTATTATTATAAATATTCATTTAAATGCAGTTTTCAGAATTAATGTAATAAAATAAATAGTTTGAAGTGATTTTAAGAATTTCAAAAGTAAAAATTTGTTTTGATACTGTTTTATGATTTTGATAATATCAAAATAATTCAATGCAAATAATAGAGACTCGAAAATGAAATATTGCTTCAGTGCCATTTTTAAAATTTTGATCGCATAAAAATTTTTCTATACAAATCATAGAGATTTGAAAGTGATAAAATGTTTCGGTGCCATTTATAGAATTTCAATAATATAAAAATATTTTGATACAAAATATCGAGTTTTGAAAGTTAAAAATTGTTTCAGAAAATTATCGATAATGTAGATATATTTTAATACAATTTTCAAAGTTTCGAAAACGAAAAATAATTTTTGAGCTATTTTTAGGATTTTGACACTTAAAAAATGTATCGATAGATTATCGTGAATTTCGTAAAGCAAAATTTATTTCGGTTCAAAATTAAGTAGTTAGAAATTGTTTCAAACATTTCTAAAACAAAAATAGAGTTTTGAAAAGTTTTTTTTTAATCGAAAACTCAACTTTTGCAAAAGTGAACAACCCTAGTAATTCAGGAAAAAAATATATTAAAAAAATAACTACCAAACATGATGATTGACAGCATTTTGGATTATCTAAATGACTGCATTGTGCGCTGGCTTTCAAAACACAGTTATGTGGCTCGCAACAATAATCACCATTTCTTTGACACATCTAAAGATTAAAGGCATATATTAAAAATACATTGAGTAAATAAACTTTAAGTCCATACATAAAAACTTTAAAAATTAAGTTTAGAAGACACATATATATGTATATATATATATATATATATATATATATATATATATATATATATATATATATATATATATATATATATATATATATATATATATATATATATATATATATATATATATATATATATATATATATATATATATATATATATATATATATATATATATATATATATATATATATATATATATATATATATATATATATATCAGAGTGATGAATTTTATACAACCTCATTTCCCTGTATCATAATTTGATGAGCTTTCATTTAAGATTAAATAAAATATTGCATTCCAGACAATTTGATAAAAAAACCTCCCACACACAAAATTTTATTTATTAGCTTTTTGGCCAAATTTTTGAAGTCACTGTAAGCAGATACAAAATTGAACACAAGCTGTAGAGTCACACGCATATAACATTATATAGGATCATCAAACGCACAAAGAAGTCAAATATTCACAATAATGTCATTAGAGAGGATAAATCTCAGTGGGAGGTTGTGCTTGTTGTGGCAGGAATAGTGCAATTCTTGCATAACTTTGATGGCACGCTTGCGGCTCTAGTTGCTTTGGGCAATGTTGATTGGAGAGTCATCTGTTTTCCAGTGGGTTTTCGAGCAATTGAGAGCTTTTGGGTAGTCATTCAGAGCTTTAATAGTTCTTCAAATCTTGAACACGGAACAATTGACTGCTGAACCAATGGTCAGCCCATAAGTAAGAAATAAATGAACAGAATTTACGCAACCTGATCCGGGTTTCTAGCATCAGAATAAACGCAAGAAGGGCTAGAATGATACGAGAGTTCCAGCTTGCATTGCTGATGTTTGGGATCTGTTTAAAATTCACAAAGGGGATCACATTCCTCTCAGTTAAGTGACAGAAGACACAAGTGAGGTGGTAGAGAAACTTCATGTCACCTCTCCAGCTGCCTCTTTCCTTAATCTCAGTTTTACCGTTGCTGAAGGCTGCTTCCAATTTATCGTATTTGCTCATCAAATCCTGCACAAAGAAATACTCAATGTTTGGTGATTTAGTCGACCCTTGGAGCTCATCGTCCATGACAACGCAAAGAATACGGTCTAGCACATGGTGCTGGCAACTGATGAACTTGGGTTTGGGGTGATCTTTCTCTTCGAACATTTGCTGTAGCCGAACAACAACGCCTGTCTTCTTGCCGGTATTCATGTTTATTGTGTTGGCAACAATCATTACAATTGATTCCCACAGGTTGATTTACTCTAACACATCTTGGAGTCCTTCTGCAATTAATTGAGCTTTCCCATCTTTCAATTTTTGCGCAGTCAATTTATTTTCTTTAGATTCATTCTTGAGGACCACGGCCTGATATTCAAAGCCCTCAATGTGTTTGCCGTCAAAGTGTATGCTCCACTTTTCCAGATGAAGCATTCTCACCAAGTGTTTCTTCACCTAAGCAGCTCTAGTGTAGAGAGCCTTGTGGATTACTGATTGACATGGGGTTGGGATTTCAATGCCTTCACCAGAAAGCTGGCGGCACACCGCTGCTGCACCGTGGGACGACAGCTCTGACCATGTAACGAGACGTCTTGCAATGTCTGTTGAGTTATTATTCCTTTTGGTCATTGATGCTGCATTGTCATCCTCCCAAGGACTGTCTCTTCTGTTTTTGGATGAGTCCGTGCTACTTTCAGAACAATCAGGTAGCACTAAGCTGGTAAGAATGGACACAATCGCTTTCGTTGCCCTCTTTCGCTTGGATGGGTGGATGGTATTAGCACTCGCAGGTTTACCAGTCGAATAAACAATGTGACCTTTGCTCTCTATGTGCAGTTTGTAGAGGTTCTCATCCTCTTTGCACAACCATTCGCCTTTCATCTTGGCCATGTCAAACAGTTCATTCAATGAATCAAAGTTTTTTTTTTTTCTGCAGCGCTCGTAGTCTTTCAGAAGTTTTGCTAATTTTGCACAAATGGCTTGATCAGATACATTCAGGAAGTTCAACGTTTTGCTCCATAGGTCTTTAAGGTCTACAGCAATTAAACCAATCCTCTCTCTCCGTTCTTTGTCAGTAGATTCAAGATATTTGAAGCGTCAATCGTAAATAATAATTAAGTAATTAATATTGACTTTTAGTCAATATTTTTTTTTTTTTTTTTTTTTGTTCTTTTTATTTATTCAAATTAAGTTTTACAATATAAGAATGAATAAAATACGTATAGTCAGAATTACAATTTTGTTAACGTTACAACAAGAACGCGGATACTCGCAGAAGATCATAAGATCTTGTCATCGATAACCGCCTAAACAGATTTTAAATAATAAATAATCCTTTAATAATTCATAGACAAATATTCACACATAAATACAAATATAATTATTTATACATATTTAAACATACAAACATGTAGATAAATATTCGTACACATCAATATATATATATACACATACAAATAATACGCACAAATACACATACATATATACGTATATATATATATATATATATATATATATATATATATATATATATATATATATATATATATATATATAATATATATATATATATATATATATATATATATATATATATATATATATATATATACTTATATATATAAGTTAAAATAAAAGATTTCGTATATATAAATTACGATAAAATATTTCCTAAGAGTATTAATAAAAAACAAAACAAACTTAAAAATATATCAGAATGTTTTCAACTGAAAAAAGAATTTCTTTCAATTTTCTTTTAAATAAGAAAAAGTTCCATTCATGAGAGAAATCAAAAAGTTTTAACACTTTTTTGTTCCATAAAAATGCTCCTCTAAATGAAATACAAAATTTACCAAAATTAGTTTTTAAAACTGGTTGAAGATTACGCAAATTGTATTTATTTTTAACTTTTAAAGAATATAAATTGTGAAAAGAAATTGGAGATGTGCGAGACTTACATTTAAACATAAAACACAATACATTAAAAATATTAAGTTGATATATATTAAGAATATTCATTTCGTTTAAAAGAGGCTTAGCATGATAAAATCGATGTTTAAAATTAATAAGTCGTGCAACATGTTTCTGTTGGCGATAAAGTGGTTCTAATTTAGTTTTACTTACACTACCCCAAGCCGCATTAGCATAGTTTAGATGGCAATGAATAAAAGAGTGGTAAAGCTGAATTAAAGTATGTTTATTTAGCATGCTTCTTATTTTAAATAGTATTCCTATACTTTTGGAAATTTTAGAGGATAAGTTTTCAATGTGTTTTTTCCATGTCAGATTTTTATCAATAAAAACCCCTAAAAAATTTGTAGCCGTTACTCTTTTAATTTGAATGTCAACTATAAAAAGAGCAGGCAATTCACTTGGTAGAAGATGTTTTTTGTAGTATGGATAAAAAAGAGACCATTTTGTTTTTTCAATGTTAAGAGAAAGCTTACTTAATTTAAACCATTCTGAAATTTTAATTAATTCTATGTTCATACTTTAAAATAGGGTAATTATGTTACTATGAGATAGAAAAAAATTTGTGTCGTCAGCAAACATAATTGTCATTAAATTAGATGCTTCATAAAGATTGTTTATGTAAATGAGAAATAGGAAAGGTCCTAGGACAGACCCTTGAGGAACTCCGCATGTTACATCTAACAAGTTTGATTTCGATGATACGTCATAGTGAACAAATTGCTTTCTATTACTTAAATAACTTTTTAAAAGCTTCAAAACATTGCCAGAGATTCCATAATATTTAAGTTTTTTAAAAAGAATTTTATGATCTATCGTATCAAAGGCTTTAGACAAGTCAATAAAAATGCCTAAAGTAAATTTGGAACTTTCAAATGATTCAGTAATATATTGTGTTATTTGGAGTATAGCGTGTTCAGTGGAGTTATTTTTTTTTAAACCCATATTGATTTTTGTATAGGATATTATTTTGAGAAAGATGATTAAAAATTTTATTATAAAGAATTCTCTCTATAATCTTTGAGAAAACAGAGAGAACAGATATTGGACGGTAATTACTAACATTAAGTAAGTCTCCACCTTTAAATATTGGTGAAACTCTAGCTATTTTTAATTCATCAGGAAAAATTCCTTGTTGAATTGAACATTTAAATATTTTAAAAAGGATATTTTTTATGATATCATATGAATCAATGACAATGTTTCCATTGATATCATCAGGACCGACTGCTCTATTTAACTTTAGCATTTTAAAAGCTCTATCAAATTCATCAAAAGACAATTCAAAAGAATTTAGATAAGATATTAAAGGAAAACTACATCTGTTTATTGTTTTGTTTATGTTTGAAATTTTTTTTGCTAAATTTGGTCCAACTGAAGTAAAGAATTCATTCATTTTATTAGCTACCACTCCTGGATCATCAAATATTTTATTATCAATTTTAATAGCTTTAGGTAAAGAGCTAGCTTTCAATTTCTTACTGCCTGTAATTTCTTTTAAAACTTGCCATGTTTGCCTTGAATTATCTTTATATTTTTCTAGTAAATTTATGTAGTATCTTTTTTTTAAATTTTTTCTTTGCATTTCAAATTTTTTAGCGTAATTCTTATAAATTGTTTTACTTTCTAATGTTCTCGTTTTTAAATACTTTATATACAACTTTTGCTTAACTTTAGAACTTTTTCTGAGATCTTTTGTAATCCATGGTGACGTGAAATATTTTTTTTTTTTAGTATTTTATGTTTAGGAAAATTAATATCATAAATTTCAAAAAATGTTTTTAAAAACGAATTAAAAGCTAAATTAGCATCATTAGAATCTATATGTTTCCAATGAAGTAAAGATAATTGTTCCTTAAAAGCAGAGCAATTCGCTTCCGTAAAAAAACGTTTGATGAAAGGTTTATTATGGTGTAGAATTTTTTTGATGTTTGTGTTTATGGAGAAAAAAATGGGAAAGTGATCAGAGACGTCACTTTTAATAATACCTTTTTTTAAAGATAAGTTAAAAACGTCAGTTGTAATTATATTATCTAATATAGAGGCTGATGTTGATGATATTCTGGTAGGCTTATTTATTAACGGTATCGCTCCAATTTCGAAAATGTCATTGTAAAACTTTTTAATGTTAGTATTAGTGTGGTATTCAAAACAGTTTAAATTAAAATCACCAATTATGTAGTTTAATTTCTTTTTATGTGAACTTTTTTTAATTATATCATTATGTAAAAAGGCATTAAAATCCACAATTACACCATTTGGTGGGCTATAACAACAACTTAAAATTATATTTTTGGCATTTTTAGTTAAAATTTCAATACTTAAAACCTCTTTATCGCCATCAGAAATGCTTAAGTCTGGCCTGTTAATAAACCGCAAGTATTCCTTCACGTAAAAAAGAATACCACCACCTTGCTTTTTATTTTTACGCGCTAAAGAAACTAAATTAAAACCTGGAAGGTGGAGATTTGAGTTTTTAACATCATCAGAACTGCACCATGTCTCTGTAATGCATATTATGTTAAAAATATTAGAAGTTTCTTCTATATTACTATGAAAAGTATCAAAGTTTTTTTTTAAACTTCTTATATTAAAATGAATAACATTAAGAAAATCCCTATTAAGATAATCTTTCAATTCATTGTTATAAAAATAAGAGCATTTTTGCAGAGCACTTGCTTCACTAAAATAATTTATGTCAGGATCGGATTTATTATCAAGTAAAAAATCATTAATTTGAAAAAAGTTAAATGAA
Organism: Hydra vulgaris; assembly: GCF_038396675.1. Taxonomy (NCBI): domain Eukaryota; kingdom Metazoa; phylum Cnidaria; class Hydrozoa; order Anthoathecata; family Hydridae; genus Hydra; species Hydra vulgaris. Next base: position 51,649,590 of record NC_088921.1, read on the forward strand.
ATCGACTCAAAATTTAGTTGGTTTGAATCCATTTCAGAATTTAAATAATTTTATAACTATGAATTGAAAAAAAAAAAAAAAATTTACTTAAAATCGCGTGTGAATAATTTGTTATAAATAACCTTAGCATACTTTCCTTTACTTCGTAGCTCCTTTGCTTCCGCGAATAACTTTCTTCTTATTTCCATAGTACGTTCGCTCGCTTATATTAATTATTAATTACTTAACTAAATAATTAATATTAATTACTTAACAAAATAAAGAAACAGTTATTAAGTTTTCAATTTATCTGTTATTGGTAATATATTTTATTTCAAAAGAAGCAAATAACAATTATAAAAAATGAAAAAGGCAGACACTAATAAAACATTATATGTTCAATTATAATTTGCGAAAGAGTTAAATGTAACTTACCAAATAATACAAGGATTTCTTTATACTTAAGCTATAGAGAATGTGCAATAATTAAAATAAGGTAATAATAATGTTGACACCAAATTAAGATAATTAAAACTCAACTACCCGCTTGAACACCTCGCTTATATACCAGTTATATAGCAGACTGCAAAACAGCTGAAGAAAATTTTAGAGCTCTACAGAAGCTTTCCGAACAATTACGTCACTGTGACGTTACTGTCCTGGCTGATGGCGCACAGCCTTATACAATGTTCTGGAAAATTCTAAACATCTCTGCTACATAAATTATTGCACAAGTCGGTTTCACGACATATGTTATATACAGTATATGTATAGATATACAGTATATATATAGTGGCGGATCCAGCATTTTTTGATCTTTGAGATAGCTAACTTCCAGACATGGAGCTAACTCCAAACATTTATATGTTTATATTTTTGTCAAATAATGAGAGTTTGCAAAAAATTGCAATGATTGCAACCCCCACAAATTGAGGGGGGTTTAAACTTTATATTGTCATAATTTTTGAACGCTAAGAGATAATACTATGAAACTTAAAAATTATCGATGAATATAAGTCTAGTTGAGAATAGTACAAAAAATATTTTATCAACTTGTTGCTCTCACGTTTGGGGCAGGTGTAGCAAAAATTTTGGGGCTTTTTTGTTCCCAGCCTCTAATCATCGCAATTTTTTGCAAACTCTCATTATTTGACATAAGTATAAACATATAAATGTTTGGAGTTAGCTCCATGTCTGGAAGTTAGCTATCTCAAAGATCAAAAAATGCTGGATCCGCCACTGGTATATATAATATATATATATATATATATATATATATATATATATATATATATATATATATATATATATATATATATATATATATATATATATATATATATATATATTGTTAATACAATTACATAAAATGCTAAAATGCCTACATAAAAAACATTTCAAAGTGGTTTGTGCGTGACCTTTTTCAATATTTTAATGGAAAAAACGCTATTTTAGTCATTAATAGGCAAAAGTTCATTCATTCGCGCTACAGTAAATAATGTTTTAAAAAAAAAATTAAAAAGTCATCACCCTAATATATATGTGTGTGTATATATATATATATATATATATATATATATATATATATATATATATATATATATATATATATATATATATATATATATATATATATATAAATATATATATATATGTATATATATATATATATATATATATATATATATATATATGTATATATATAGGAATTAATTCATACGCTTCCTAATTGAAAATTGAAGGTTTATTTCAAAAACTAAATGGATGAGTACATTAATGAAAATAGTGTCCATCGCTAGTCACTACTTTTGCCCATCTTTCCGCCAATTTACGAATTCCGTGTCGAAAAAATGCTTCATCCTTAGAAGTGATCTAATCAGAGACCCATTTTTCGATATTTTCTTAAGAAGTGAAGCGCTGTCCAATTAAATCGTTATTCACGCAATCGAACAAGTAGTAGTCAGAAGGAGCAATGTCCGGAGAATACGGCGGGTGGGGTAACACTTCCCATCCGACATTTTCCAAATAGTTTTTGACAGGTTTTGCGACATGTGGTCGAGCGTTATCATGCTGAAAAATGAGTTTATCATGTTTGTTACCCCAATCTGGTCGTTTTATGACCAGAGCTTGCTTCAAGTGCATTAATTGTCGTCGTTCTCCATTAATAGTTTCACCAGGTGTCAGAAGCTCATGGTACACCACACCTTTCATATCCCACCATATACACAGCATAACCTTGGCACAGTGAATATTCCGTTTGGGTTGTGATGGACCTAGTTCACCTGGCTTTACCCAGGCCTTTTTTCGTTTACGACTCTCGTAATAAATCCATTTCTCATCACCAGTAACGATTCGATGCAAAAATCCCTTTCTTTTCTGTCTTTCAAGCAGCAATTCACAAATGGTCTTTCTTCTTTCCACGTCTCTGTCTTTCAATTCATGTGGAACCCAATGAGACATTTTTTGAATCATACCCATGGCTTTGAGGCGTCTGGAAACTGTTGATTGTTCAACTCCTAACGATTTTGCAAGGTTCTCTTGCGTTTGACAAGAATCGAGCAATGCTGCCAATTCTGCATCTTCAAATTTTTTCGGCTGTCCTGGTCGCTCTTGGTCTTCCAAACAAAAATCACCACTTTTAAACCGTGCAAACCACTTCTGACACGTGCGCTCAGCTAGAGCATGGTCACTTTTACGTATGGTCACGGTAGCACTTTTCTTCATGTAATGAAGAAAAGTGCTACCGTGATCTTTTCTTCAGTAATGAAGAAGAATCCTCCGCAAAAACACTTTATCAGGAACAAAAAAATCGACATTATCAGTTAAATTAAAAATAGTGTTGTTTACGCTTAAATCAAATGATTTATAATGAAAATGATGCGCAATAACAGTGATCTTCGCACGCATGCGTGGCTAAACGAAACGCTGAGACAATAAGCTAGTTTCGTAATCCCTTGTCAATCGGCACGAATTAATTCCTAGACCAAATATATATTTGAAAAAATGTACCAACCACGGTACGGCACTCACAAGACGACTAGTGACTACTAGTACAGAAAATTGGTGTATTTAAATAATACGTAGTATCATTGTCTAACCAAGTCAGGGCGTATCACAATCACGGACGCGTTTTGCCCTCTGGGGCTTATCAGCGTGATAATGTGATACCGAAGGAGTGTAAACACACCAGCCCAGGTTCTTGACAGATCAATGATACTTGTGGTGCTGACAATCTTGACAAAATGTACCAATCACGATGAGCCCCAGAGGGCGAAACGCGTCCGTGATTGTGATACGCTCTGACTTGGTTAGACAATGGTACTACGTATTATTTATATACACCAATTTTTTGTACTAGTAATTACTAGCTAGTCGTCTTGTGAGTGTCGTACCGTGGTTGGTACATTTTTTCAAATATATATATATATATATATATATATATATATATATATATATATATATATATATATATATATATATATATATATATATATATATATATATATATATATATATATACAGTATTGTGAAAAAGTTAAGAACCACAAAAAAAACAAATCATAATTTATTTTTATTTTTAAATTTTTTTTTAACCGAATATATTTTTCTGGTAAAAAGAATAACAATAATAAATTTTAGAAAATAGACAAACAAAATAAAAACTAATAATAGTGATAAAAACTTTTAAACAAATATAAAAAATGTATTTAAAGTTTTATAGGTAATTTTTATTTTAAAAAAATTGTGAAAAAGTTAGGAACCACAGAATAAAAAACGATAATTTTTACCATCTAATACCGCGTAATTCTACCATGAATTTTTAAGCACTCATTTATACGATTTGGCATTAAGTCTTTTAAATTCTCTAAAATATGTTTGGGAACATTTCCAAATATTGCTGGTAAAATATTGCGCAACTCCTCAAGGCTCCTTGGTGCTTTCTTGGCAATCTCTTTATTAAGCCAACTCCAAAGATTTTCAATGCAATTTAGATCTGGGCTATTTGGTGGCCAAGTTAGACGCTCAATATTTTTACTTTCGAACCATTCAGAGACAATTTTAGCCCTGTGACATGGTGCATTGTCTTGCTGAAAAATGAACGGAACGCTTTGCTCAAGTGCATCAATTGACGATAACAAGTTGTTATTTAAAATATCGACATAATAAGTAGAGTTGAGTCGACCATCAAATAATTTAAACATACCGAGACCATAATATGTCATGCAGCACCATATTCCAACCGACCCGCTACCTTGTTTTGTTCCTTGAACGATACAATCGTGATTATATTTTTCTGAAGGCTGCCTGCGAATCATAATTCGGTTTTTTTTCGGTTATCAACCTCGATATTCATCTCATCACTGAACATTACTGTCCTCCATTTTTGTTTAGACCATTCTTTGACGCTTTGGCAAAATTCTTTTCGCTTTTTTATATGTGGTTTGGTAAGTCGCGGTTTTAGAACAGCTTTTTTCCATAACATATTGTTAGCTAATAGTTTCTTACGCACAAGTGATGCCGAGGCTTGACGTCCATTTGAAAGCTTCCATTCCCTTCTTAATTCATGCGACGGCATGGTTCAATTTTTCTTTGCCAACCTGATTAAAAGGCGATCATCATTGGGTGTCGTCAAACGCGGTCTTCCAGAACGATGGCGATCAACGTAAGATTTCGTCTCTTTGAATCTTTTGATGATTGTTAGCACCGAACTATGTGATCGCTTTACTATTCTTCCAATTTCGCGAGCGGATTTACCTTCCTGATGAAAATGCACCACTTTTACACGATCTTCATAGGTAATAGCTTTTCTGCTCATTTTTTCAAAAGGAAAGAATTTTTTTTTGTTTGAAATTAAATACTTTTTTTAAAAGTATTTAAATAAATTAATAATTTTTTTCAAATGTTTTTATTGGTTCTTTGGTAATAACTCAGGTCATTAAAAGAATATTTTAAAAAAAAGGGAAAAATAAATTTAAAAAGACGTTTCCGCCGCATTTAGCACAAAAAATTCTTTGTGGTTCTTAACTTTTTCACAAAAAAAATATAAATATGTATATATATGTATAAATATATATATATATATATATATATATATATATATATATATATATATATATATATATATATATATATATATATATATATATATATATATATGTATATATATGTATAAATATATATACATATATATATATATACATATATACATATGTATATATATATATATATATATATATATATATATATATATATATATATATATATATATATATATATATATATATATATATATGTATATATATGTATATATTGTATATATACATATATGCATATATATATATAAAAATATATATATATATATATATATATATATATAAATATATATATATATAGAAAGAAAACATGACTGTATGGAGGATTTCAATGAAAATAAAATTTAGTTGGGTAAAGAACCATTGAGAAGAAAATTGGTAAAAAATCTATTATTATACAAATACACTTCTAATTAATGCCCCAAAAATAAACTAAAGATTCACTTGCAGACTGTTTAATAAAGCATTTACATTACTGTTATGTGACTGTTTTACTTTTTGTCAAAACTAAAACAACTATAACATTTTTGAACCAAATGTATTATAACAAAATAAATTGGTGCCAACTATGGTGACTGTACTCGAATGATTATGCAACGGTAAGAATGCATTGTTCATTGATTAAGAATGGAAAAAAAAACAGTGCTATTTTAATTTATTCTTAGTTTTCTGATATATTTTTTTAATTTCACGTTATTTCCATTATTTTTGGGTTTCTTTATAAAAATATAAAATAGGTGACTTGTTATTACAAGAGAACAAGTAAGTATACAAAGCTGTTTAAATCCCATTACAAAAAAGTTAAAGCTATTTTTTACATCTGGATGCTTTTCCTGACGTTGACATTAAGCAAGTTGTACTGGATTACTTGCTTGTACTAGATTACATGTTACCAGTAGCAGGATGAACTGACTTAATATTTTAAAAATATTTTTTTCTTTCTTTTGATCTTATAACGTAGAATGTTTTTTTTACCATTGTTTAGTTCTGGATACATTTTATATAATAGTATCCAGAGCTGAACAGTGGTAACTCTAAAAAAACAGCGCTATTTTTTTAATATAAGTTTATGTATAAATTTTAATTATGTGCATTTCTTTTAAATAATCAAGTTAAAAGAGTTCTTTTAAGTGCATTTAAGTATTTTTTTAATTTGATAGCCAAGTTTGCGGTCTGACCTGAAACCAATAATATGTTAATTCTAAAACTGAAAATAAGATTTAATTTTTATTTTACATAACTTTTTAGTTAAAAAACAAAATATAAGCTGTAAGAGACCAAAGGTTTAGTAGTTTGGCTGTGTAAACATTTATTTGTGCTTTTATAGATAGAATGTTTTTTGCTCATCACAATTCTCATGCGACTTGAAGTTAGAGGTAATATAGTGCTAATAAGAAAGCAAGTTCTTCTAAGGAACTCTGGTAATTATCAGTTTTTTGAATTATGTATTTACCTCCGGATTTTTTAGTATGTTGGATTGTTTTCTCATGAGAAATTTTAACATGGATGGGCAGAGAGGTGGAAAGAGAAGTTTTAATGAAACTAATCTTTATAACTGTCTGATTGGTAAGTGTTTTCTAATGCTACTTTCCGAAAAACAATTATTGTCTAGACCTATTATTGTTTTAATTATTTTCTCTCATTAGGGTCTGTCCTAGAGAGATATCCAAATGAAACCAAGAAGGCAGTCCATCAATTTTTTCAAGAAATGTTGAAAAACACACCAGCATCACTAAAATCTGATTAAAAATATAATTTAGTTTTTTTTGTAGATACTGTAAAATATATATTTTTTTGTAAACCGTGTCTCTTTTTTTCTCTCACATATAGATTGTTCCTAAACTTGTAAATATATATTATTATTATTACTATTATTATTATTATTAATATTGTTATTATTACTATTATTATTATTATTATTATTAAAAACATATATAAATAGTCTTTTAAAGACAAAGACGTTTTGCAAATTTGACTTAAAGACGTTTTAAAAAAAGCGACTTCAAGACGTTTTCAAAAAACGTCTTACAGTGTGTAATTTTAGACCAGTTTAAAATGTTTTAAAGTTGTCTTAAATTAGACGACTAATACTAAGATGTTTTACGATTAAGATGTTTTACATACGACAACTTTAAGACGCTTTATGTAAGACAACTTAAAGACGTTTTCAAAAAGACGTCTTACAGTGTTTCATTTTAGACAAGTTTAAGACATCTTTAAGAAGTTTTTCAAGACAACTTTAAGACGTCTTTAAGACAATTTAATGTTGGGTGGGTAAGTTCTAAATAATATAGAATCAAAAATAAAACAAAATTAAAAAACGCTCATGACAAACCAATGGCTTTTTGGGTGAAGCAAACCACCTATGGTTGATCATGATATACTCGACCTCTTAGGTTTGAAAGCTACCACTGTCAAAGAAGACATTTTTGTTCTTGAACTATTCATTTATTCCTTTATTTAACCAAATTTTTTATCTTTACAAATTTAATTATAATTTTACAAATCAGGTTAGGTGTCGTTCATATAGTTAAAAACTAGTCAAAGGAGTGCACAAAAAAAGCAACAAAAAGTATAAAGTGTTTATAATGAATGAACAATATTGAAACATGGCCTACTATATTCACGGCCGTATATCTTACATTTGTGAGGGGGAAATTAAGAGGCCGATTTTTATTGAAAAAATGGCTGCAAAGAATATTATATTTTTAAAAAGCAGCTCTATTAATTTTTACCTTAAAGATCTTCTATGTAAAAGCGGCATTTATTTTTGTTACATATACCTTTTAAGATAAAATAGATATCAAAGATTTAAAGACATTTGTGTAATATTTGTTGGAGAATTGTCACAGAAATTATTCAAATCAACATACATTTATAACTATGTATATTATATTTATTTATAATATATATCTGTATTCATGTATATTTTAACGCTTTAAAACAAATGTCAAGAAGTAGTTTAAAGAAATCAAACAAAAGGTAAATTTTATTAAACTATATAAACAAATGCAACTGACATATTAGCAATTTTGATTTCACTTTTTTCTTTGCCTCTTTTTAAATGTTTTTAAGTTATTATTGGAAACCAAATCTTTCGATAGTTTTTGTTTGTTATTAAAAAATACATTAACAAGAATTTTTGTTGAAAACGTGATTCCCCAACTTTCATGATTTTCACAAACAAATTTGCTTTTTGGTGCATATTTATGTAACAGATATGTTGATGATTTAATGACTGGAATTGATAGAGATAAAATTTCATTCTCAATTAAATCCAAAATAGCAAATACACTACAAACAAATTCTGCAAGCTGTTTGGATGGAACAAATAGTCCACCACGTGACAATAGAGATAGATAAGAATTATTTTCAAGATCAATGTCTCCAGCTTTCAAACATGCTTTGCAGTTTTCGCATTTAGACCTTTTTGACAATTTTTTTGCAACATAGCCTGCTATAGTTATTGCCACTTCTTGACTATTATAATCAAGGGAACTTTCCATAATTTCTTCTATTCGATTTTCAAACAGTTCATCAAGTATTGTCAAGGAAGGATGAATATCTGGTAATAGATTTTCTTCCCAGAAGTTTATATGCTCCTTAATTAAAGAACGACATGACAAAATTCTTTCTGAATTTAAAACTTCTCTTAAACTTACAAGAAATCTTCCCCCACTCATTTGCCTGTATTGTGAGAAACGTCTCTCAATTGGATCACTTTGTAAACGAGCTGTCATCACATAATCATATCCATCATTCAAGAGCTCCTCAACAAGCAGTGCTTGAGCACGTAAGGTATTTATAAATGCTGAAGCAGTTTGAGTTGTGAGGGTGAATGCAGGTGAAAGAGACCACTGATTGATCCAATCAGCCAGAGCTTGGTAAAATATCATTTTATTGTCTCCTAATACAATAGCATTGCCAATAATATTTGGTGAAAACCTTTGTTTAGAATTAGCAATTGTCCACCAAGTGTTAAAAATAGTTAAAAAATTTGAAACATCTTTTCTATTTGGATAATAGCTTTTTGAAGCTGCAATTGTAGTTTCATGTATAATTGCTAATGCAAGTGGAGCACTTTGTTTATTATTTCCAGGATGTAATGCCTCATATGTGAGCTTTGGAGCTTTTCTAATTTTACCTTTCAGATCATTATCATTATGGTAAATCTTAAATAAATCATCCCAACTAATATACCCTGATGGACAATCAATATTGATATATGCATTATGGTATTTAAAGTCTGGAAAAACAAATTTTTTACCATTTAATAAATTATTTCTAAGGTTTTTGACTAAATGCACACTATCATAAAACAAATATGTCTTCTTTCCATGATTCTGTGGGTGAATAATAAAATATTTTGATTCAGACTTGAACATTGCAACTAATGATGAGAATGCATTAACGTTAGTGGAATGATTGTCTGTAACTATACCACGCACAGTGAACCCTGCATCTATTAGATTTTTAAGGTTGTCAGCAATTTTTCGTGATAGCCAATTTCCAGAGAATGTGATTTCTGGAATTGCTTGAACAATAAAAGGAATAGATTCTTTTAGTCCTATTATCATGAATGCGACAATTCCTTTGTACAAGTTACCTTCTTTGTCAGCACCAACATACTCTCCTCCTTGATATTGTGCTGCTTTTTGTAAATACATTTCATCTATCATCATAATACAATCAGGAGAAATTTTTCCTTTTTCACGTAGAAGTTTTAAAGCCTTTATAGAATCGATACCTCCTTGTTGAACTTTATTTAATAATGATATTGATGGTAAAGGGAGCTTTTTAAGTAGTAGTTTGTATGCCTGAAAAGATGTATATCGTAAAAGTAATGCATATCGAATCATCTCTGCTGAGTATGGTGGCCTGCCTTGTGGCTGATAAAGCTCTCTATCTTTAATTTCATCTAAAATAGTGTCATGATTTTCTAATGTGTAGTTTCTCATATACGAAGGAAAATTTTCTAGCATACTAATTTTATTAAGTTTTGCATTATGTCCTTTAACAAACCAACTCGGTAATGGAAGTGGCGTTCCTTTGTATTGCAAACGTACATTTAGGTCTACATCAACTGTTATTGATTCTAATATAGTTGGAAAATATGTCTGTTCATTAAATACTATATTATAAAATACAACACCTTTTTCAAATCGTTTAAATTGAAACCCTGGTGGTGCTACTGCCTCATTCAAATTATGTACATTTGTAATGGTATCATTTTTTTTGAACATTTCTAACTGATCTTTTTGGAATATTCTCAATTTAGGAGGACTTCGAGAAGTTTTTAAAACTGGTAAAGATGATTTTTTTTGCAAAAGTTCACAAGGATACTTAGAAGGAACAGGTTTTAAAAGCCAATTCAGGGTGGATTTATCACCTCTAATTATATATTTATCTTCAAAATGAAGTTCACATAAAACAGAATGTTTTGTTGGAGTCCAATCTGAACGATTAACAAATTTTATCCAAAGTTGATTTAAGTTTTGGTCTGTTGGAAAATGAAAAGATGCAATTTGTTTGTGTTTGTTGCTTAAGTATCCCGATGTACATTTTGGTGCAGCACATTTGTTGACCATTTTTAATATAAGTTCTTTAAAAGTTGGTAAATGAAGATAAGTGAAGAAAAATATTTTTAAATATAATATTTAAGCGTACTTTGTGTATAAAACTTTCAAAACCGGCCTCTTAATTTCCCCCTCAAAAATGTAAGATATACGGCCGTGAATATAGTAGGCCATGATTGAAATGAAAGTGAGTGTGAGAAAGAGAGAAAAAAAAAATTAAAAACATATCACATGATAAATAGTATTAAAATAAGTATCATTTCGTTTAATATATACTATATATATATATATATATATATATATATATATATATATATATATATATATATATATATATATATATGTATATATATGTATAGATATATGTATACATATATATATATATACATATATATATATATATACATATATCTATACATATATATACATATAGAAACTAAAAAAAAAAATTACAACATTACGACACAACAGAACGCAACAAAAAAAAAAGAAACAAACAAACAAGAAAAGAATATCAACAACAAACAATTGTCATAATCAAAAAGATAATAAGAAAAATGTCGTTCTTCTGGGGTAAACCAAATCAGTGTTTGACTTTCAAAGTTTCTAATGTTAGAACGAATGTTTTCTGGTACAGGATTATAAAAATGGAATAGTTCTTCTTGTTTAGCTTCTATGACTGCACTTGGATATACTGCGTTCGGTGGTGAATACACAGGGGGTAAATTTTTAACGATGCTTTCTTCATAAGTAGGTAGACGAGGTATTTTATTTTTGTATTTGTTAAAAATATCATTACGATGAATCGTTTTGCATAATACAAGTAAATATTCTAATTTGCTTTCTAATGTTTCGTAAATATGACCATGTTCGCTTTGTATAGTGTTATCTTTAAAGTATTGTACTATATCCAAACCATTTTTTAAAGTTTCTTTGATTCCAAAAGGTATTCTAAGCATAAATTTGATCGATTTCACGTTGGCAATGGTTAGTTCCAGACTGATTTCTCTGAATATTTCAATTGTATTCATTTTTTTTATTAGTTAATCTAAAAAAATAATGGTTAATAATTATAGATAAAGTACAAAAAAAACAAATAAAAAAATAACAATGATAGAGCAAATACATTTTTTATATAAAATATATTATTGAATAGTAATCGTGATAAATAAATTATTGTTAATAATAAATTGTTTTAGTTCTTCGTGTGAAATAAAATTGTTATAACCAACAGCTACATTATATTCAGTGCTAGGTTTATCAAAAGAACTATCGTCTAAAAGTTGAAGATAATTATTGTTGGTAGTAGTACGAGTAAAAAATTCATCTTTATCTCTCAAGGTTAAATTGACACTTCTGTTTTTTTGTCTGTTTCTTTTATACTGATTACATTATCATGAGTTTTATTTTTGATTACAAAATCAATTTCATCTGTATCGTTGTTGTAAAGGTTTAAATCTATAAATTCAATTTCAGGATCATCCTCGATGAGTATAACCTCTGGTTCGTCATCATCATCACTATTTAAAAGCACTTCATCTTCCGATAAATCAATCTCTTTGCCAACAACTTTATCATCCATATAATACTGAGTTTTTTTGACAGAGCGTTTCGTAAAACGTGTTTTTGTCATTTTTGATTTTGTTAACAAAAAATACGCTTTTTATGTATAAAATTTGATCTCTACAGATTAATGCGAAATAATAGCTAAAGTGATGCAACTTTATGTAATGAAAAGAAAATGCTGTGTCATGCTAGTTAAATTTAGAAATTTTTAATAGCGCTTTTATGAACAAGATTAAAGAGATTAAAATCCGGAGTAAACAATTTTTTAAAAACACTGCGAAGAAAAAAACTTTACGTAAAGTGTTAAAATAACATTTTAAATGAATTCAAAACTCCATGAACCATCACGTCGACGTAGCATAGTGCATTCGCATTCCGCACTATGTTTCAAACGCCATAACATTTGCCCGCCGTGGGTTCAAATCTCGCTCATGTCATATCATTTCTATGTTAACTTATCAAGTTGATAAAACTTGGTAGCGTATGTCTAGTTAGTTCTATGTTAAAATATCAAGTTGGCGAAAGCTGACTTGGTAGCGTATGTCTAGTTAGTTCTATGTTAAAAGTATCAAGTTGGCGAAAGTTGACTTGGTAATGTATGTCTAGTTAGTTCAATGTTAAAAATATCAAGTTGGCGAAAGTTGACTTGGTAATGTATGTCTAGTTAGTTCTATGTTAAAATATCAAGTTGACGAAAGTTGACTTGGTAGTGTATGTGGAGTGTGTGAGAACGAGTGAGCGCACGAGTGTGTGAGTAAGCAGGCTAAGGACTAAGGCAGGATTTAAGTAAGTTAAGTAAGGACTAAGTAATTAAGTAAGTAAGAATAAAATACGGCCGTATAAAAAATAAAGACTGTAAGAAAAAAACATAAGTAAGTAGGCCTACTAAGACAAAGTAAAGACAGAATAAGTAAGGTTGTGTCAGGGTGACTCTATGTTTTTTATCTTGTAAAAAAAAGATATAAAAAAATACAAGTCAAAAAAAATACAAGTCAAAAAAAGTTAAAGTCAAAAATGGCTGCAGATGATATTGATTTTTCCCGTATGATTGTAAGACGGAATTTATTTTCAACACCTTCAAATAAAAGCAATTTGAGACCTAAATATACATCTAAATTACCCAAATATACATTAGATGGAAAATGGTCTTTTCATAGGGATGCTTTTTTTGATCATCAAACACAATACCACAAAGATCTCCCTTATTTTACAAATATGGTTTAATTATTTTTATACAATATATAAGCCTTTTTTTCTTTCTTCGTTTTCTTTTATTTACATACTTTTGTTTTTTATCTTTTTTATTCGATTTTTAGTTTTTTTTTCATATTTGGTTTTTTCCTTACTTCCTTAATACCTTTTTCTTATACTTTTTTTTCTTTTAATTTTTTTTTTTTTCCTTGTTTCTATTTACCTCTCTTTTTCTTGTTTTTATTTTTAATTTCTTTTACATTATCATATTACTTTTCTCTTATCAAAAACTTTTTTTGAACCGTTGAAAAAAAGCGCCCGCCATTTGCGGTGTCATTGCAAAGGATGAATTATCAGAAGAACAATAATGGTAATTAATTCCACTTGTAGAAGACGGTTGGCTTATGGGAAAAGTTGGATTTGTGGATGTGTTGATTTGTATCTTCAATCGACTGTTTCGTTCAAACGTGAAATCAAACCAGTTTCTTTGTTTGCTTGTTTTAAGCATGTCAAATCTGGAGCAATCCAATACAAAGTCAACTTTTTAAATTTTTGTATGAATATTTTTAATACTACTTTTAGTATAGAGATGTTACAAAATGTTACACAAATTAATTAAAGAACATATAACTATTAAAAGTTATTTAAAGTTTAACTTAGTATATAACTTGTCCCAATCCTATATTGTGTTTACAAAATGTATTCATCACTTACAGGTTTATGTTCGACCCAGCTGCTTGTGCTTCAGTGAAACCTATTTGAAGAGTTTCTCACTTGGCTTAGTCTGAATACTTTCATTTAAATATAATATTGGTTGAGGTTGAGGCTTCAACAAAGCCACCTTGATTGACACCTTTAAAAATGTGCTCATCTCCAGCATGTTCCTCTTGTAGGATAAATTTTGTGTAATCAATAGCATCAGAATTAAATGGCTGTAATCCAATATTCTTGAAAGCACTTTTAATTTTCACCTCAGTCATTGATTTTGAGTATATCAGAAGAATAAGACTAGATAAAGTTACTTTTTAAACATAGGAGTTGCATTTTGTGTTATAAACTTTCATCACCTTCAATCATGCTGCCTTCATAGGTCCATATAACCCTACATTAAGAGGCTACATGACGTGGGTGCAATTAGGGTAGATCGATTGCCAAGATTGAATGCGAGATTCAGAATTATCTGACCACACAACTACTTGTTCTTTAATATTATTAGATCAACCATTGGTCAAAAGCATTGCAAATGTACTTGTATAATACCTCCTGGTTAATAAAACCGAATTCAGATTTTCCAATGGCTGCCAGTGTAGGAGGTAAAGATGCATAAACGATAATTGAAATACTTTTCTTATCTTTTGAGGAAGTGTTGTAAGGAACATTTTTTCAGCCTTTTTCAGCCAAGAATTTTAGCTTTATTAGAGAAAACGCGAAGCCTGACTCATCAATGTTAAAGTTGCAATCAGGCTCATATAGAATTTCCGGGCAATCATTTTCCGACAAGTAGCTGCAAGTATCAGAAAACCACTATTTTATGCACTGCTGTTAAACGTTTTACCGATTCGCGCCTAAAGAATTTGTTATCCGGGTGACTATGTTGGGGTGCCGCGCCATAAAAAGCTTATACCCTCAAAAAAAATAATGATAAAGTTAATATTTTAGCCTACTTTAAAAACTGGGTAATACAAATAATATTTTAGGCCTATTAACTATCACCTTGAACTTGTTTAGTTATTGTATCAATTAAGATACTATAGCCTATTCTAATAAACCTGGGCTAAATAGGCTAAATTTAAAATACAAAACAAACAAATACCAGTATAGTAACTTATTATATATTATATAAATACAGTAATTATTACATTTACTAACGACCGATCGCCAGGTTTTAAAGTTCTGGCTCTGCTGAAGTTGTATGGTCTGCCCTATTTATTATTTTTCAAGTAGCCTCTCGTCCATTAAAAGACTGAAAACAAGTAATAGAACAGTGTCTTTGCAGACAGGTTGTGCTCTTCGTTAAGCGCTTATAGTATAGTTATAAGCGCTATATGATCTACGGATTGCCATTCGAGAAGGTTTTTTTTTTTCAGCAAGATAGCAATTAATATATTTCCGTAATAAAAAGTTTACAATTGGGGCAGTTTACAGTAACCCTGTATAAAATATTACGCCAAATTGTCGAATAAAACTGCCATGTCACAAAGCCCAAATTAACACGCAACATTATAAATTAAAATTGTCACGCGACTTTTAAGTTTATTATAGATATTAAGTTTGGCGTGACATTTATAATTAAAGTAGTCACGCAATTTTAAGCTATGGCGTGACATTTATAAATAAATAAATCATGCGACTTTTATGAAATAAGTATGACATGACATTTAAATTTTGTATTTTTCATTTTTTGAGCCAAAGCTTATTAGTGCAAGCAAATGGTAACTGCTATAATGTTGCAACAGCCCTAAAACTCTTCGAAACGATCTTGGGTACGATAGGTCCATAATATAATAATTAGCGATAAGTTGAAGCACGTGTAGTGAATCATTATGTCGATGACCCATTGCTACTACTTTCCCCTAGTCAACTAATGTTACATTTTCTTCTAAAATAAGTTGCGGCCCAGGAATAGAAATATTATCTTCAGCAAAATTTTTACTTAAAAAGTGAAATTAGGTTCATCTATTTTAATAATATAGCATTAAAAAAATAAATATCAAATTATAAAATAAAATAAAGAAACAACTCTTTGTTAAACTTACACTTGGAAAAACAATTTGACACAACACCCCTTTTCTGGTAGTTTTTTATGAAATTGTAATAAAGCAGATGGAATATCTATACCGTACTACAACTTTGAAAAACTTGCGATAACCTATCTAATGCTGCTTTTTGGGTAGTTATGTTCATTCTTTCAAATTTGTCCGTGATCTAAAAAAGTTGTAACACATATGAATAACTTTTTGTTAAAAGTGCGCAAAATACAATTTTATTCAAAAACTAACAAAACTTCATATTCATAAAAATTTCTGAAATTAATTTCAGTGTGGGGATAAATGCTTTGTAGTGTGTTTAGGATTTTCTAGGGTTTTGGACAGTGGTTTTCGGGTAACGAGTGCAGGGTGTCTAGGAGATCGCCATTTTAACGGCGGGTTTAGGGTATCGTTTGAGTGGGGTGGTGGCTCATGTTTTAAAGATTCATACTAGTTTTATTCATGAGTGTAACACATAATGTAACGAATTATATTAATACAAGCTTTAAAAAATATTTACATTTTGGTCACATATCACAAAGAAAAAAAAGTTCTGACTAACACCGGTCTACCCCATAGAGGAGATAGTAACCGTTTATATATATTCCTGTCATGTGTTCAAACTGATTTTGATACATTTTTTTAATTGCATTAATTTAATAAAAAGCGATTGGTATATCTATATTATAGTTAGTGCGCCAATATTATAGAAATTATTTGCTTACAATTTCTGGATGAATCACATGCTCTTTGTGTTCTGAATATGGTAAAGAACAGTGCGTTTTCCACACCAAACAACGAATGCGTTCAGTATCAGGAGCTCTTTGTACCAAAGCAAACATAAAAAAATTATTATTAACATAAACACTATAATTATTAAATAATTACTAGCATTAAAACTAAACGACATCTTATCAAATTCTTACTGCTCATAATAATTAATAATAATAAATTTTTATTTTTAAAATAATGATAAAAAACATTTCTTTTAAAAATAGTTTTAAAAGTACAACCTGTATATCTTCATCAAATGAGCTATCATTTATTCCAGAGATATTAAGGATTCTGTTTGCAATTTTACCTCTATTGAAATTTTTATACGACGCTCACGTCGCTTCCGAATTGCATTTGAAGCACACTTTACTCAAAAATACCCATTTAAATAATATCTAGTTTTTTGTAACACATGGGATGGGTTACACAATAAATGTGTAAAACACCTGAAGACTTTTAAAATCATTTTACTTATTTCAAGTAATTATCCATAACTTATGTTCTCCTTAGTTAAACAGCGTATGTAATTAATATTGTGGACTATTAAACGGTTTTCTTAATTTAATTTTGTGTGAAATAATTCACTGATGTTTTACTGAAAATTTAAAAAGTGGTATAATTCAACTTACTGCAAAGTAAAGTTTGGATATGATTGTTTCAAATGGACAGTAACACAATGATAGTACTTTTTCCTAAGTGAAGGCATTCCCTCGGGAAGAGACCTTTTGAGGTGGTGTGCCAATTTACAACAAATGTCTTTTAAAGTGTGTTTAAGTAATTATTTAAAAAAATAGTCACAAACATACAAAATATGTTTATATATATAAAATAACTATTGTAACCAAGAAAGTATGAGACATTTGACAAAGTATTTTACCTAGACCCAACTAACATTGTGTACAGTAAATGTTGTCAATGGCCACGGTTTACTTTAAAAAATCTCCATAATTTGGAGATTTTCTAAAGTAATTGATTTAAACATATTAGTACTTCTAACACGAAAAGCAAGTTTATGAGGTATATAGCTGTCAATTGTCATGATACAAACTTTTATGCAATTCGGTTAAAGTTCAGTGATTTTATAAAATTGATAAGAATCATTTATTAAATGATATCACCAACTTGGTAACCAATCACAATTCCTTTTTAAAATGTTGCGTCTTTGCCGTAAAAGGATAAGACATCAGTTGACCATGATCATCAAGAAAATTTGAAATTGTGTTCCATCCAAGATATTGACAAACTGATTTGGCAATGTTTTTAAAGTTATACCAACAAACACTTTTTTTTTTATTGTGCTTTGCCTCAATAGTCATGCAGAAGTGAACCAAATTGATGCATTTGTCCAACAAAATGAAGTAAAAAAATGATGTTTTGGTATCAGATTATTAGGCCACAATAAAGCAAATGATTCGTTATGTTTTTCGATAAGAGTTTTTAAATTCATAATAGTTCCATATGTAGATTTATATGTAGAATATTATGTAAAACTTTCAAAAATTAAAAACAGTTCTATATGTAGTTGTTGGTGATAAAGTAAGTTGAATGATTTCCATAAGGTCAAAAAAATTAACGTTATAAGGATTATTGGAATCACTGTTTTCTCCAATAAAAAAGTGGAATGATACGAATAAGAATCAAATTTTGAAAATCAAAATTTGAGCAGATGTTTGAGACCCCAAAATATCAAAGATAGATCGGAAAATATTAGGTTTATCTCTGGCATCAGAACATGAAATATGAAACTGGATGATAAAAATATTAACTGCAGCTAATGAGTATGTACGTTTTTCATGAACATGTAATTGCAGCAGAAGACGTAGTTTATGGGGCATTAGTCCATCTAGCAAAATGTGCATGGTATCATGTAGTGTGTTTTCAATAATATCAAAAGCAGAAATAAAAGTATACTCTCATAATTTATGCCATAAAATCTTGACCAATAAAGTTTAGCTTTTTTACTTGTTACACTCATGAGATCAAAGATATGTTGCTGGTGGTTTACTTAAGTACGCAACATACACATTTCTTCTCTGGAAATTGTTGACACTAGTGTATTTGTGGTTAGACATGTACGACAGCATCTAAATACATTTGGTGCAAAGCTGGTTTTAAATCCACAAATGTGATTTGAAGCTAATGTATCTCCGAAATTTATAACCAATTTTTAAAATAAGTTTACACAATCAATACTTGATTTAAAAGTAATACCATTATCCAAGAAATTACAGAAAGTAATATAATCTTTTAAGTACTAAAAATAAGTCCCTCTTTTATTAGACTTCAATAATTTTACAGACATAACAGCAAGCGGGAAAACTAATTTAGAAAACATTTATGATGGCAAGGAATGAAATTGAACATAGAAAATAGTTAGTTTGTGGAGTTTTCTGCGTTTCCAAATTGGCTTGGTTATTCTATATA
This sequence comes from Hydra vulgaris, assembly GCF_038396675.1. Lineage (NCBI taxonomy): Eukaryota > Metazoa > Cnidaria > Hydrozoa > Anthoathecata > Hydridae > Hydra > Hydra vulgaris. The sequence goes on from NC_088921.1 coordinate 51,668,940, forward strand.
ATTTTATAACACCACAATACAACCTAAGAGAAAATTCAAATGGCTTGCAGGTAGAGAAATCTGTACAATAATCTGCTTCTGTATCTTTCCTGCCCAAAAGATGAACCAACTCAATATTTTGCAAGAAGAAATTTATAATGTCAAGTAGTGAAAAATCGTTTCCACCTGCTAATAAAACTTTATATATTTTCAAAATAATAAACAAATCATTTATCAATTTGATAAATGATTTGTTTATTATAATTAAATCTTTAATATTTATTACTAAGGATATGCACTTGTGAAAAATACTTGTCAAAGTATGAAAATGGTCTTCTTTTACTAACTTTTGGATATCAAGTAACATATTTGCTGAAATACTAAATACTGTATTGGCGATTATTGAAGGCATTCTGAATTGACCAGATTTTTTCATTGCTAATGTTTTCTTGGAGTCAATCCTTATCTTCTGAAAAGGTACAACTGCATTTTCATTTTTTTTTGCAAATGTGCCTTAATACTCCTCTTCATGATTTAAAAGAGCCATTACAAATTTTACAAACAATCTAACAAAGTAAACTCATATCTAAATGTCTATCCATACGTGCATTATTTACAGACTTATAACTACAACAACATACCTTTACTCCAATTTCTAGAGAAAGTGGAGTCTAAACAGGAGCTTACTTTGTGGATGAAAAAAAAAAGAAGATTGTGGTGAAGAACTACTTGTGCAAGGAGCATCCCTGAACATTCTTGGCAATCAACTGGAGTTGAATTCAACATTTTCATAAATGTAGGTTCATATGCTATGGTTTTCAATGGTAGGATGATAGGGCTGATTCTATAAAAGATGAAATATAATTACTATGTACTGAACATAAGATAAATAAAAGAACATTAGGTAGATTAGGGTAATATGAGCATTTTAAGCGAAAATTGAAATATTTTCAAAAATAATTATGCTGCATCCAAAATTTTTGCGAATAAACAATTTTTAGGGGTTCCTCCTTATAGCTAACCTAGATATTTGGGCACCCGAAATATTTTTTTAAAAGCACAAAGATTTTTAAAAAGTCGCAAAAGTGCTCATATTACCCAGATCACTTGGTAATATGAGCTCTTTAAATTAGCTCAAAAAAAATAACATTAAGTGAAAAAATAACAAACTGATAATAAGAACTAATTTTTGGAATATAATGATTCGTTAATAACAAAACTTATCATTAAAAGATTAAATTTTAGGCCATTTTTTGTTAAAACAATACTAAAATGGTTTCCGCAAAAAAAAAAAAAAAAAAAATTGTTCGTTAATTTTTCAACTATATCGACTCAAACATTTTGAACGATAAAAATTCAAATTTTTGAATTTAAATTACAGAAAAATATTTAATATTGTTAAAATAATAACTTGTTTTGCTCTGTTTTGTTTTTATTCAAATAGTAATTAAAACCACTGCTATTTTAAGACTTTAAACTAGGTAATTTCAATGAAAAACACGCGGTAATTTGAGCATGCTCATATTACACAATAATAGCATCTTTAAATGAAGTCAAAACTAAATGTTTCTATGCATTGTTTTTCAAACAAAAACGGTACGGATTTTTAGCTGATAGATTTTTCTTTATGAAAAAACTAATTTCATTATTTTAGCATCAAAATTTTGCGCCACAAATACATTCAGGCGTGACGATATCATTTTAACAACGCAAAATATTTAACAGCGTTTTAATTAGATGATAGCCGCTAATTACTGCTTATAAATTTACTCTAATTGTACTGATTCCTATTATCACCACATAAAATTGATTCAAAAAAATACAAATCAAGTTTAACTTCAATGCTTACATCTAAGAAATCTATGCCCATATTACTAAGGTGCTCATATTACCCTAATCTACCCTGTTGACTCAATTTAGAATAAAATTTGATTGATATATATATATATGTATGTATATATATATATATATATATATATATATATATATATATATATATATATATATATATATATATATATATATATATATATATATATATATTTATATATATATACATATATATATATATATATGGGTGCATCCAACGCCTTATACTTTCAAAAATTGATCTGTCTTTATTCTTAAAACTTTCTATTGGTTCTCACAAGACACTCTGTTAAATTTTTTAAAAATTGAATGAGATTTAGGGGGGCCACCTCAAGTCTGAAACTTACAACGAGACCCTAAACAGAAGAAAAAAAAGTTTTTCAAATATTTGTCATGTTGGTTCTCAAAAGAAGCAAAACTTTATAAAAATTTCAAAAATAGTTATCATTTTTTGTTAAAAATACCTTAAAAAAAAGTTTGACAAAAACAATGAAAAAATGGGTTTTTTTAATTATTTTTTTTTAAATAATAACTTTTATGCAGTAAAACTTAAAATAATAATTAATAATTGTGTAAAATTTTTAGTATTTTTGAAATTTTTATGAAATTTTGCTTCTTTTAAGACTCAACATGACATACTTTTGAAAAAAAAATTTTCTTCTCTTTTGGGTCTCGTTGCAAGTTTCAGACTTGAGGTGGCCCTCCTAAATCTCATTCAGTTTTGAAAAAATTTAACAGTGTCTTGTGAGAACCAATAGAAAGTTTCATAATAGAGACATTTCAATTTTTTAATGTATGGGGCCTTTGATGTACCCTAATATATATATATATATATATATATATATATATATATATATATATATATATATATATATATATATATATATATAATAGACTTTTTCCTACACTATGGTAATTCTTAGAAGGTGAGATGGTAGTGACTCTTCCTAATCAATGTGAAGTTGGTATCAAGGCCGTTGGCAATAGCCTTGATAACAATATAATAAAAACAAACACATATATGAAATTCATTATAACTACATTTACTGCAGATATATACGAAGTCCACAAGACATGGTACTATAATTTAACTTTTTATTCTAAAATTTATGATCATCTAGTAATCTTTTACATATATTACTAGATGTTATGCGATATTTTACATATCTATATGAGGAGATGTATTATAATATTAGCAAAAATATGTGATATTCTGAATATTAAATGCAACAAATTGGTATAACTTTCGTGAACAATATACAAAATCGATAGCATGCAATAAATTTCTTAATACATTATTTCAAGCAACAAATATCGGTAACTATGATGTTATAAACAAAATGCATGGGGAGGTGTTATTCTAAACATATAATACTGATAGTATTGAATATATTTCTTAATTTCATTAAAAGGATGTAGTATTCTAAGATTCTAAGCAGCAAATACAGTTATTTAGTGAGTTTTTTATTAAACAAATTATATAAGGGGTGTGATATTTTAAACATATAATACTAGTAGAATGCAATATATTTCTTAATTTAATTAAGGTGATGTGATATTCTAAGATTCTAAGCAGCAAATTCAACTAATTTTTATAGCATTTATGAATAATGTACATTGGGATATGATATTCTAAACATATAATACTGGTAGCATGCAATATATATCCTAATTTCATTAAGGCGATGTGATATTCCAAGATTTTAAGAAGCAAATGCAACTAAATTTTATGACGTTTATTAAAATATACATGAGGGATGTGGTATTCTAAATCTTTTTTTCTTATAGTGTGCAATATATTTCCTAATTTTAATAAGGGATGTCATATTTTAAGATTCTAAGCAGCAAATACAACTATTTAGTAAGTTATTTTTAAACAAATTACATGGGGGATGTGATATTTGAATTATATAATACTGGTAGCATGCAAAACATTTTTTAGTTTCATTAAGGCGGTGTGATACCCTAAGGTTCTAAGCCACAAATATAACTATGATATTTAGAAAAAAAATACATTGAGAATGTTTTATTATTTTTGTATTATTGTTTTTTATTATTAACTAGCATGAGTTACCCGGCGTTGCCCGGGCCAATTTAAACTGGCTTACCTGATATCTGTACACAAAAATGGGCCCAAAAAATGGGCCCAAAAAATTGGCCCCCCTGACCCCGGGGTTAGGGGAGCCTATTTTTGGGCCCCCTGACCCCGGGGGTCGGGGTACGGGGTCAAAACCCAGCTAAGAACCTTCTCCTCCTCGAGGACTACCCCCATGCCAAATTTCATCGAGATCGGTCCGGCGGTTAGGATTTCTATAGAGAACAAACAAACACACACACAAACACACATTGCCCTTTATATATATAGCTGGAGTTACCCGGCGTTGCCCGGGCCAATATTTAAACTGGCTTACCTGATATCTGTACACAAAAATTGGCCCAAAAATCGGCCCAAAAAATCGGCCCCCCTGATCCCGGGGTCAGGGGGGCTCAATTTTTAGCCCCCTTGACCCCGGGGGTCGGGGTACAGGGTCAAAACTCAGCTAAGAACCTTCTCCCCCTCGAGGACTACCCCCATGCCAAATTTCATCGAGATCGGTCCGGCGGTTTGGATTTCTATAGAGAACAAACACACACACACACATTGCCCTTTATATACATAGAAGATTTATAATTGTTTTTTTTTAATTTGTTTTAGATATATATATTTTTATTAAATTGATTTATTATTAATTTATAATTGTTTTTTTTATTAATTTGTATTATTGTTTTTGATATTATTATAAAAAAAAGAACAATAACATTTATCTATCAGCATCTATACGATCTACATCGTTTTTTTTTAATGATGTTTGCATTGATCGTAATGAGAGAAATAATGACTTTCGCAAGACCTAAAGTATTTTAAAATTCTTTCCTCTCAAAAGTCTTTACGGCTAAATGTGTTCCATTAGTGACTAGACTTACTTGTTCTATTTGCGAAATTGTTCTATTTATATAAAACCATATAAACTAAATGTAAACTAAACATAAAACCAGTGTACCAGTGTAATCCAACAGCGTGAGATGACGCAGAGAATCGCTTTAGCCACTGTCGCTTAATGTAACAATGGTCTGTGTGCATGGTGGGAGTTGATGAAATACTCCTAAATATGATAATTTATCCTAAATATGATAATTTGTCACCGTTTGTCAACGCTACTTTTATTTTATTTACTTATAATTAAATATATTTAATAACCATTTCATTTTGTGCCTTATTCACTGCTTCATTGCGCCCTTTGTCATTAACTTATGCTGTCATACAAAAAGATGTTTATGCCCCACTGGTATGGTAAACTTGACAATTTCATTGTGATCTTTGTTATTATGGTAGTTTGTTTCAATCTGTTTCATTTCAATACTCGAATGATCATGTCCCGTTATAAGGGTGGCAGCAGTGGAGCTTTGTTGCCAATAGGTCTACGTTTTGAGGATGTGCTGATTAATTTTAATGATGTACTAAATATGATAATTTATTACCTCTGTATAATATGTGCTAAATATGATAATTTATTACCTCTGCCTCAGGGCCGTTTTTGGAGCGTCGTAGGCTCTAGGCACTTTGCATAAAAATGTAGCTGTAGCCCTTTCTTTCAATTTAAATGTCATGAACACGTTATTCAATTTACATTAATTTTTAATTTTTGTACGTAGTCGTAAATGGGCCAACAGTCGCTGTTTGTTTGATTATTCTGTATTTGTACACACGTTATGCCTTAAAGAAATTAAATTGTAACCATTTCATTAATTGTATTTCTCTCACTATCATTACTTTAGTTATGATCATAAAAAGCCATTAAAAATTCAGCAATCTATGGTTTGTTATTTGTTTTAAAGGTTTGTTTAAATTTATCAATAGTTTACATTTATTTAAAAATGAAATTCTCAGAATTCCACGTATTATTTTAAAAAGTACAATTTTATTTGGTAGGTATTTTATTAGTTATGATTACGTTTTTGTAAATTATTAATAAGTTTTGTTAAATGTAATGTTTTATGGAATATATTTAAATGTTTTCCCCCTCTTTAAATGGGTTAACATATTTTATTTTATTTTTATGTTTTATGTCAATTCTATACTGAATATTTATTATGATTTTCAGAAATTCAAGTCATGTCCGATGGCAATGGGTACAAGAGAAAGCACGAGTCTGGCTATATTAAACGGCAGAAAAAGCAAAGGAAAGAGGATGCATTAAAAAAAATGAAAGGTTCTTTGCTAAAATATGTTAATAAAGTAGATGCTACTTCTGGCAATGACACTTCAATAAACTCTTTCGTTTCTTCAACAAGTCCAGGAATAGTAATACCAGAGCCAGAACCAATGATGACTGACACTGTGTAACAATGCGGTTGTGCAATGAGTTTTACAAGTGAACCAGTTATTCAAGCAGATGCGGTACCAACAGTAGCAGATTTAGGATTGGGAATAAGGAATAGTAAGGAATCTATTTCAAATGATTCTGCTGAATGGGAAATAAATGCTGATCTCATAGCTTATTATGCAGAGAATATCCCATCACAGAATTTGAAGTCTGATTTAAGCTTAAAAGGTAGACAATTTGGTGAAAAGATTAGATATGTACGCAAGGAATATTTTATAAGAAAACTGGTAAATTGAGAAATTGTCAGCAGGGATTGGCTCATATATTCGCCCTCAACTGGTAAAGTTCATTAATATATTAGGAGGCAAAGTTTTGAAGCAAATAATTTCTGAAATCAGGATGCTAAATATTATGAAATTAGCATCAATTCAACCCCTGATATTAGTCATTGTTATTCGCTATGTACTCAAAAACAGAAATGTAGTAGAGCAATTTCTTCAATTTATTCCAATTGAACACCATGATGGAGAATACGTATTTAATTTTGTGGTTGGTATTCTTCAGTTTCATGGAATAGACATCAAAAATTGCCGATCACAATCTTTTGATAATGCTAGCAATATGAGTGGAATATATTCTGGTGTGCAAGCTAGATTCAGAGAGATTAATCATTTAGCAGAATGGGTTCCATGTGCTGCCCACAGTCTAAACTTAGTTGGTTCAGCTGCCGTGGAGTGTTGTTCAGCAGCTGTAAATAATATTGGTGTCATACAGTCAGTTTATAATTTTTTCTCATCTTCAACGAAGAGATGGTCAACTCTTAAAGAACTTCTTAAAGAAAACGTATTTGTTTTACAAAGCTTATCAGAAACTAGGTGGTCCTCTAGAAGTGATGCCACAAGAGCTTTCTATGCAAATTACTTACAAATTCGTCAAGCATTATGTGAAGTCACTAACAGCAAACATCAACCACTAGCAACTGTTCATGAAGCGAAATCACTGGTTAAACATTTAGACTACTTTGAAACTGTGTTAATGTGTGTGATTTGGAAAGATTTACTTCAAAAGATGAATATTGTCAATAAAGCCTTACAGGAGTATTAAGCTGTGCACCATCATTAAACTGTACGATGGTCTCATACAGTATTTTAATGATACACGCAGTAAGTTTGAAACATTCGAAAGCCAGGCAAAAGATCTCACAGAACCTGATTACAAAGAAGCTACGCAACACAAGCGAATACGGAAGCGATTTGATGACGAAGTTATGGATACAAGTAATCCCAGTTTAAATGTTAGTGCCAGTGATAATTTCCGTATTCAACAGTATTACGTTATCATAGACAGACTTAATAATGAGATGGAAAAACGAAGAGCAGCTTATAAAGTATTGTACGAAAGGTTTAACTTTCTTCTTGACAACAGATCTTTGTCGAGTGAGGAAGTAGTGGCTAAAACCAAGACACTAATTCAGTTGTATCAATCAGACCTCGAAGACGAATTTACCGATGAGTTTTTGCTGTTTTCTCAAATGTTTAGTGATGGTAAATTGGTGTCTGATAAGATTAAGCTGCAAATAGAAAATAAACTAGTTGCAAGTTTTCCAAATGTTAATATCACTTTCAGGATTTATCTCTCTATATTAGGCACGAATTCAGAAGGTGAACGTTCTTTTTCAAAATTAAAAATGATAAAAAACTATCTGCGTTCAACTATGGGACAAGCCCGACTATCCTCCTTGTATCCATAACTTCATCATCAAATCGCTTCCGTATTCGCTTGCGTTGTGTAGCTCCTCCCTGGCACTGCTATCAATTGAAAATGAAGTAATGCGGGAGATGACATTTGAAGATGTTATAGTTGATTTTGCAAATACCAAAAGTCGAAAAGTTAATGTCATCTAATTATACTGTTTGATTATAAACATTTTTATCAATTATGAATAATTGTTGTAGAGGTGTCAGCAACGAGGATTTGCTGCCGATTGGTCTACTTTTGAGGATATACTGGTTAATCCAAGTGATGTATAAGTAATCCCAGAGCATTGGCTGATGCGGGGAATCGCAATAGTTGCTGTTTCCTTACGCAGCTGGAGAAGGGTCTGTGTGCGCGTTGGTGGATGGTTGAATAATCTTAATAATGATAGTTTGTTACCTACACTGGTCTATTCAACTTTTATGTTAATGACTTAAACATTAATCTAACTTAAATAAATTTTTTATGCTTCACCGTATACTCGACTTCAATGTACTCTTTGCCATTATAGTAGTTTATTTCAATCTGTTCCTTGTCGCTGCTTGAATGCCCCGATATGGGGTGGCGGCGGTGGAGCTTTCTTGCCTATGGTCTTCCTCTTGAGGATGTACTGGTTAATTTCAGTGATGTACCTGGTGATCCAACAGCGTTGGCTGATGCGAAGAATTGTTTTGGCCTACTTTGTTGTGCTCTTTGTTTATGATTATTTTAATCTGGTCCTTGTTGCTGCTTGAATAATTGTGTTCCGTTATGGGAATTGCAGCGATGGGGCTTTGTTGCCGATAGGCCGGCGTCTTAAGAATGTACAGGTTATTCCTAGTGATGTACCAGCTGATCCAAGTGCGTTGGCTGATGCGGGGAATTGAGTTATTAGCGATGTTTTAATTCAATCAATTTAAAAAAAAAAAATTTCAAACGGAATTCCATTTGATTAAAATTCAAATTTAATACTCATTTCAAATGTTATTCTCTGTTATTGTAGATATTGCTTGGTTTTAACTTCAACTTATGTTAATGTGGAGTGTAGGTGAAAACTTACAACTCGAACTTTGAATAAAATAAGTTTCTTATCGAAAAGTAACTTGGTACTAATAGTTTTTTGAAAAATTGTTGGGCTAGTTTCTACTAGTTTCTTATTTTTATAAAATTGTATATATATATATATATATATATATATATATATATATATATATATATATATATATATATATATATATATATATATATATATATATATATATGTATATATATGTGTGTGTGTGTGTGTGTATATATTCTTATAATTTGTACTAGTTTCTTATAAACAACTTTGTTATTAAAAAAACGTGTATAACTTTTGACAATAATGTTAATAACAAATTAAATTTAAACTAAATTTATATCTTTTTCACGCTGAAAATCTCAATTTTAATTTGTTAACTTGTATTAGCACTTATGTAAGAGCTACGGACTAAGCAGGAAACCTCAACAAATTCAATAAAGGAAGATTATATTATAAAACTTTTTTATACATTTAAATGTCTTCACAAAGTTGATCACAGCAAAAATGTTCATTTACAAAAATAACTTTTGAAAAACTTATAAAATTTTAAATTACCTGAAATTACCCAGGTAATTTTGAAAAATTACCCGAGTATTGGGTAAGAAAAAACTTGGAAATTACCCGGGTAACAATTAAGGTAATACCCGGGTATGAAACACTGGTTCCTAAGCATGAATCACTGCAGTTTTGAAATATATCGAGTACATATACTAATGTATACGTGGATGTATAGTATCAATATATGTACATAAAATCTATATATATGCGTACATATAATTTTATATTTATATGTGCTGTATATATGATTTTAACATATTTGTACAAGCTTAAAGTTTTTTACAGGTCTGCAAATTAGTTCTCAAATATCAAAAAAATTTGTTAAGGATCTGCGCCGTAAAGTGCAACAGATCTTAAAAGTTAGTTGTTATTTCTTTATAGTTTAACGATCAACTTTGCGTTTCTTTGTAAATCAGTGTTTATCAATTTAACCAACCAACATTTTTATTAAAATAAGTTTTTATCTACAGGCTTACAAGAGGCGTTAACGCTATCACCCTATTATTGTTTCTAAACATCTAAAATAATGTTGTCTTATTTACTTCCACTTATTGCATCGCGGCTCTACGGCGTATAAAGCATTCATATAAAGGTTTAAACTATAACACAAGTATTGAATTCTTCAACACGGTGCAAACAAATTTCATACCATACAAACAATATCATTCTGAAAACTAGTTCTTGAATGACGTATGAATTAAGAATATCACTAAATCATTAAATAAAGAAAAATGAAGATGTGCCTTAAATTTTTAACTCAAAATTAAAGTTAAAGGATTAACACATTTAGTTATTTTGCTACAAACCTTTGAGAAACTCTTAACAAAACGGTGCGTTAGCGAACAATACACTTTTTTGGAATAAAACATGTTTAATCGGTTTAGAATAAACAAGAATGATTATTTATACAATTCTTTTTTTAAATAAGAACTTCGCTCGATTTTTTTGGTTGAAATTTATGACTTGATGATAAAATAAATTATGATATAAATTGATGATAAAAAATTTGAAAGTGGATTTTTGTTAAAAAGTTAGTGATGGCGTCTTAGTTGAGTTAACAAACATTTCTGTTGAGGTTTTTTTGATCACACTTTTGGATGACCTTAAATGAAATGTTCAGTAGGTATGTACTAATGTAACTGTAAAAACGCATAAAACGCAACAAAAATGCTTGACATCATTAAAAAAATAAATTGATAAAATTCCAACTTAGATTACAAAAAAAAAAATCTTTAAGTGTATAAAAAAAAATTAATATGTGCGAAACACATGATGCAATATCGAACGGAGATCTATATGGTGATGATGATAATCATCATCATGTTGATCATGATGATATATATATATATATATATATATATATATATATATATATATATATATATATATATATATATATATATATAAATTAGTAAAAACACTTATCTAATTTTTTCTTTCTTCTACACAGTGTTTCTCCATCAGTAGGTTCATCAGGAAGAATCCTTCTTGATGAACCTTCTCCATCAGTAGGTTCTACTGATGGAGAAACACTGTGTAGAAGAAAGAAAAAATTAGCTAAGTGTTTTTATTAATTTATTATTGCTCTGTTCTTAAAGAACATTGAGCACTCTGTTTACTGTCTAGAATACACAAACATAATTTATATATTTATATGTATATATATATATATATATATATATATATATATATATATATATATATATATATACATATATATATATATATATATATATATATATATATATATATATATATATATATATATTTATATATATGTATATATATATATATATGTATATTTGCGGGTCCACTACTCTGTAGTTTGAGCACTTTGGCATGACACAACAAATCTTTTAAATTGCTTTAAATTAGTTTTCTAGTTTGATGGCTACGATTCGGTCTCATAAAAATTAATACATTACTGAAGAGTCCTAAAGGACGAAACAATATTGTCTAATGTTGTTATATATATATATATATATTCTAGCTATCCGGACTAGATAAATACGCTTCACCAAATTGACCATTATATTACTTACCTATTCCACACCGGTCATTTCTGTAGTTATTCCTCATTTAATTCAATATTTTTAGTCAATGTTTTAGTTAACGGTAGAAAAACAATTCATTTAAAATTGCTTTAAGAGCAAAAAAAAATTTACATATGCACCTTTTCCGCAACGTTGAACTTATAAGAGATTTATGAAATGGTTTATTTTTTGATAGCTCAGTGCTTTAGTGCGCTGCCATCGGTATTCTTTTGCGAGGGTTTAAACCCACCCTCAAACACGATGCATTTTCAATTTTTTCAATCGGCCGAATATATTTATAGCAAAAAAAAAATTAATATAGCAAAAAAAGACTTTTAATTGTTAAAATAAAGTTTTAAAGTTTTTGCTAGCTATGGATTTTAATTTTTATTTTTTTTTTGCCTAAATATAAAATAAACGATTTATTGTAGTAGAATTAGACGGAGCCGGGCGTATTCCATAAGCTTTTGAACAGTTAGCAATTCTAGCTCATGGTCGATAGCATGGAAGATTACGCGCTGTGGTAATTATAATGGTAACTGATCAAATATCACTTTGAAGCAGTCAACACTAATAGAACTGAAAACTTTGTTAGATAGTGCGTGCCGTGGGTTTGCTTCACATAGGTTAACAAAAAAACAGACAAACGAGACATTTGTTGTCGATTTTACGATAAAAGCTCTACTCTTTTAGATAGTATTTGACTGTTGAAGCAAAAGAGAAAATCACAGCGTTGCATTTTTCAGACAAATAAGCGACTTTGCCTCTACCAGCACCCAGCCAGTTATCAAACATTTGAGTTTTTGTATCTTTGCTGCACTCAATATGTTTAATTTACTGCACTCAATATGTGAGATTTAAAGGACTGTGGGTTAGTAGTGGGCTCAAACAGTTTTCATGATGCTGAGCTAAATGAATTTCAAATTGAATTATCAGAGTCAGATCAAGAAACTTTAGATCTAACAGTGGAGGTTGTGATGTTCAACCTGACTTGGTAATAATTACTGCTAACCCCTTTTTGTTGCCAGTTGTTTTGAGTAAAGAAGATTGATGTAATTATTTTAAAAAAAAACCCAGCACGAAAGCAGTTTTCAAAAGTAGGTAAGGGCCCTTTCTTTTTTAGAACAGAAGAGCTAGAGATCAGTGAAGAAAACTCATAAATCGTGGGAAGCAGCATCAATCCAGCCCGTTCCACTAAAAGTTCTACATAGGTTGGAAAGAGTCATACATTCGTCTTACCAGCTCCACTGGTATATATTTATAGTTCCAGAAGTTAATAAATTCTAAGTCAGCTAAATGGCGGGTAATTCTTTGTTGAATTTTGGATGTGACTGCTTTCCTGGCTTCTAGGAATTTAGATTATCTAGGTAAATCATTATAAAGTTTTCTCAATATCAACTTTAATTATTTATATAATTATTGTTATAACTTCATTAAAATTGTTGTATACAAAACACACGTGAATAGTGAAGAAAATCGAAACTTTCTTCCTGTTATGTAGCTAATTGGTTGCCACAACCCTTTTGTTGCATCCCACATGGAAAATGTAAAGCACCATCAACAAGAGGGCTCCAGAATGAGTGCCCATTACTTCTCTTTGTTGTCTAAAAATAAAATCATCAAATAATATGGCGGTGTCATCCGAAGTGTTGCAGTTGAAGAAATCCAGAATGGTAGTTAATTCGCAATCATAGTCGCAGGTACCCCCAATATATCTCATGCTAAACAGATAATCTTTGCTATTCGTTTTCTCCTACATGATAGAAAAATTAATTGTTGGAAAATCAAGGAACGATACTTGCGTGTTGAAACTTTTGAGATGAAGTAAAAAGTTGATATGGCTAAGCTTATCCCTAATGTGAATTTTATCTAAGAGAAATGTTGGCAGATCTTAAACATGTCGTGAAAAATCTAGATTTTACCTGCGAGTAGCTCAGCCAAACAAGAGACTTATAAATTGATTATCATCATTTGAATTTGTATTGTTAGTTAAGATTCGGTACAAAACTTTTACTACTGTTAACAACGTTAGTTATCTTCTACTACCTGCAGCCAATACCATTGATGATGAGCTACGTTTGATTAGACAGCTGCTAGAAAATCTTAAACGGATTAAAGGATCTCGGTTGCAAATTTTCAACAAGGCTGTAGCTGAACCGCTGGAATTCTTAGCTGGACTTGTCACTAAAGGAAAGCGTAAGCAAAGCACTTTTATGATGAGGCATCAAACACAGCCCATTTCCACTTCAGCCAAACAAAAGAAGTTAAAATGAACGTTTTTAATGTTGATTTAGATAGTCTGATCCAGCAAATTGATTCAAGATTTGTGACGAGAAGGATGGTTAGCAATATGTTTTCATTCATCTGTTTGAATAATGATAATTGTTCTGTTTAAAATAAAGTATGAGAACTTGCGCAGTTTTATCTGAGAGATGGGAAAATAAAGATTCTCATTGAAGAAGTTCGCCGTTTTAACAATGCATGCAAAACAATTTTCAAGGAAGGAAATCCAATGCAGCTACTCAATCTAATCTTTTAGAAAAAACTTGAATACACTATTCATAAGTCAGTTGCTGAAGGTAAACGATTGTTTAATAAACTGAAAATTGTAAAAAACTCTGTCCGTTTGATAATGCGGCAGGATCGCGTTACTGATATTTGATTATTTTAATTAAAGAAGATTTTGGCTAAAAAGGTGAGTTATGATAAAGTCATCAATACTTGAGCTTCCATAAAGGATCAGAAAGTTTATAATGGCGGCTTATTTACTTTTCTTGAACATTTTGTTGTTTAATTTTTTAATGGTTTTAAAACTAATGTTTTGGTTCATGTCAGTTTTGATTAATGAACCGTTTCTCAATCCAGAGAATTAATAGTAACGCAAAAATACAATGTGTTGTATCAGAAACAAATATCTGCTGCGTTCACAAAACTTTTTAAATTTTAATTTTTTTCATTGGTTTGAATTAAGGGCGCAGCTATTCATTTTTGACCCGGGCGCCAATTACGCTCTCGAAGGCCCTGTTTACAGTGGCGCCTTTTTAAGTAGAGGAACGCTATTATAATAAAAGTCAAACAACAAAAGAGTTCCATCAATAGTTAACCAAGATTTTTCATTAAATGTTAGAGTTAGATTTTTATTAAATATAATTGCCTTTGCTTTGCTATTTGAATCTCTTACTGATTCTAAAGTTAAATGAATTTGATCACATTAAAATTAGGAATTTTTTTGTTTACAACATTTTCAAAAGAAATTTAGGACCATCAAACATATAAATTGTATTACAAGTCATCATAACATCTAAAAAAAATTTCGAAAAATAATTTATATAATTGGTTTTCCAAAAACAGCAACTTCCTGATACAATAACATTTTTGTAGCATACACCTTGTCACAGAGAATTATTGCTCCTAGTAGAAATTTCCAAATTAAAAAAAAATAGTAGAAAGTTCCTAGAAATTTTATAATAAACTAAAAATCTATCTGAAAGGAAAATTTTGCAAAATGTTATTTAGTTTAACCTTTTTGAAGTTTTGATGTCAATCAGATCATATAATAAAGTGTTACTAGACGTTTTAAAACTCGCATTGGGTAAACATTCTATCCAACGTGTCTTCTTCTCTTTGTCTCTGGGAAATCTATAAATTTTTTAAGACTTTTTTAAATCGTTTGACTTCTTCAGATAATGATAAATAACTCGTAGAACAGGAATAAACACATTTCAACACTTTTCATAATAGACTAAATAATGAAACCAACAGGCGGTGTTATTTAATTTAGTCTTTATAGTTGTAAAACTTTTTCATTTATTGATTGCTATCCACTTCATCAAAATAAGTTTTTTAAGCAGAGAGTGGATATTTAACAGAATTTCTGTCTTTGCTACACAATTTTTTTTTTGCAACAGGTTCTCGCTTGATGACTTTTAGTCATTACGTAAGACCTTCTTGTTAATAAAAAGATTGCAGCTAAATAGCGTCAATATATAATAAATTATCGGCAGTATGTATAGTAGGGTGGATTGAAAATAACATTTTTCAGAAATACAACTTTTCTCTCTGATTTTCATATTAGCAATAAGAAAACTAAAAAAACGAGACCGAAATGAGCAAAATTGGACTTTTTTCTTGACTTTCTTTTAAATATGACAGTTAATGTATTACAAAATATAATACAAAGTTTCCATAAAAGGCTCAAGATATTTTTTTCCTACGTTTCCCCACCATGGGAATAACTTTTTTACTGTGTCTTTATATTGTAGAAGAATTCTCATTAAAAATACTTTGCGCAAAGTTGCGCAAGTTAAAGGTAAGCAGGTTTTTAACTTATGACACCTTTGTCATTTTCAATTGCTCAATTGTTGTTAAATATGAACTCAAAATAATTAATCACAACTACGGAAACTAAAAGAGACAAAAAAATTCAACGCTACTCTACTTTATTATGTAGTTTTTATTTATTTATATACTTAAACTTATTTCAGTTTATTGTGTTTTTAATTATCTAAAACACAAATACTATTTAAAAACTTTAAAAAAGTATAATAATATTTTTAAATTGAAATTTTCTTCTACCAGTCATTATGAAAAATAAAGAAATTAGTCGATAATTGTTTCATGCTTTGGAAAACTACTTATTTAGCGACCCTGATGTTTATAAAGTTACAGGGATTTCCAATATAGACTTCAAATTATTTTCTAAACAGTTTAACAATAAATAAAATAAAGCAAACAAGAAACAAAACTAGATTCGAGTTGCCTTACAAAATCTGGTTTTAAAAAGAACTACAAACAAGCCATCCATTGTTTTGAAACAGGTAAACTAGACAAGGGCCAAAACTCGAGCTTGACTTTTCCTATTTCTTCTCACAATTTAGGTATGATACTTCATAAAAATTACACTGTAAAAAAACTCCGTCGTTTTTATTAGACTTTTTCCATTGTTATGTTACTGATTCTAAATTGCTTTCATTGTTATGTTACGGAGAAAATCTGTTTTTAATAAACTACGGTCTATTAACTATACTTTTAAGACTTTTGAAATATTCACATCATTTTATATGATTTTGTCCGTATTTATGATAAGGAGAACTTTTTCAGTAACTTTAAATTACGGACTTAACCGTATATTTTAGTATACTTTAGTAAACTAATATATACGGCTAGTTAATTTATAGAGCACCATTTTTCTTTTTCACGAGGAGAAATTATACACGTATATAATTTCAAGTTAGAGATTTTAATATATTTATATTGGTTTTACTGGAACTAAAGTGTTATATGTTTTTAAAGAAGTGCAAATAACTAATCTTAATTAAAGAGAATTTTTTGTGAATACAAAAAATTCTTTTTAATATAGATTAAAGATGCTGTTATTAATAGCTATAGATCTTTATTAAAGATAGGTGCTTCTGAAAATTAGTTTCCTATATTAATAATATCTATTTAATATTAACCCTATGAAATATTATTATATAGGATTTATGGTATAAAAACCTTTTCTTATATATTGAATTTTTTGAAGTTCATATTATTTAGTTTTTCATTTGTATAGTATATAAAAGAAACACTAAACAATATGAACTTTAAAAAGTTAAATTCATAAGAAAAGGATCTCAAAGCATTGTAAATTAGACATTATTTTGAATTTGCAATTGACAGTGTATTTATTTGTTTTTTATAATATCAAGTAAACGTGATATTAAACATAGGTTGCACATTCTAACACCTAGTGCAATACTGTCTGCTGTTTTTATGCCAACTTTCTATCTCGACTTCTTCTAACTTTCTCTTGAACATCCTTCATTCTTCTAAAAATCACTTACTCTTGGTCTGCGATGGGGGTTAGGATGCTCTTTAGTGAGGGGAACTCGTCTTTGTGGGCCTTGGTATGTGGCCTCTATATGGCAATTAGCCGGAGGAGCATAAACCACATGGAGGAAAAATGCATGGAAAGAAGGTGTATATTAATTAAAATAGTATGTTAGATGTATATTTATATTTACTTTTTTGTAGTGCAGTCTTTTTAAAAGGCTCTTAAATATTATTTTCGTTATCTGATCTATATTCAAATTATTTAAAATTGTGGTTCGACAAAGTTATCTCTAGAATAGAAATTTTGATGATAATTGTTAAATTATTATTTATTTCGGACCAAATCCAAAAGTTCAGAGTTTTGTAAGTGAACTAGAACTGTTTGAATGGACAGAGCGTCAATATATCAAAAAACATTTTGTTTATATTTATTATGACTGTTATAATATAATATATATAATAGATATTTAATATAGTATAATTTGTCATAATAAAATATTATTTGATATTATAAATATTATACAATATATAAAATATAATATATATAATAACTGCTATAATTTATTATAATTTGTTTTTATTTATTATGACTACTATTACTATAATAATTATTTCATCATCACATGAGGAGTTCACCTGGAAAATGCGCTAGGTCTAAGTAAATTAAGTTTAAGAAAATGAGTAAAAACTGAGCTACACATAATTGTGTATCAACAGAAACTGATATATATTTTTTATTTATAGGCAAAAAAAACTTTTAAGTGGTCTAATATTTAAATTGAAAATAGATTTCAATCTATAGATTATGGAATGGAATTAACTCATAAAATTTATTATGTGGAAATGGAATTAAAGTATACTTTTATGACTTAGCGCGTTTTGCATATGGTCTATATGATTAAAACAGATTTTCTTTAAATGTTTTGTGTAAGGCTTAAGTACTCAGAACTACTCAGTTTTTTTGATGTGTTTGATGTTTAATGCTGTGTTTGATGTGTATAATTTTTAATGATTTCACGAGTAGTTTCTTAATAGTCAAGTTACATTTTTATAACAAATTCTATCTTTTTTTTTTTGATTTTTGCCTTAACTTTGTAAGATGAGTTAAGTAAATGTTTATTTGCTGAATTAACAGAGTTTTTCTGTTAATTTGAACGGAAAAAATGAAAAACGGAAACCGTAAATTTTACGGAGAAAGTCCTGCATCTTTTTTAAGTGACTTTTTCCGTTGATTTTTACGGAAATTAGAAACTACGGAAATAGTTACTTTTTTCGGAGAAAGTGCTGTCACTTTGCTGCCGGACATTTTCCGTTAAATCTACGGCGAATTTTTTAACAGCGTAAAGTTATGGACTTATGATGTTTTTTACTATTTAAATGTGTTTTAGCAAGTGTTTATACTAAGTACAATCATCTGATATTTTAATTAAAATTAGTTGTCTACGGAAGACCACGAAATGCAAATTCCATACCATTCACCCAAGCTTCTGAAAAAACAAACATTGTTGTCGAAAGAGAGGAATTATTTTACTCACTTATTTTGAAACTAAAAGAGGAAAACTTGCTTATTCAAAAAAAAAATCTTCATAATATTGCGAGTGATAAACCTTCTTATAGGATTGTATTCATCTCACTTTTCAAATTTACATTTTTACACTTTAGGTTGTGAAGCAAATATTAAAATCAGAGAAAGATGGTGCAGTTAATTCAACAACTATGTATACTGGAGAGGAAGCATTAGCTTTAATTTTGGGCGGCTGGCTTAGTAAAGCCAATTACCTAACGATTCGTATTGGAGCAGTTTTTAAAGGAAACAAATTGTATCCAACTTATCATGAAGTTAGGGGGAAAAAAATTTTATGCATACCTTGTTGTTGAATACAAACTACTGATTATTCAGCCTCGTTTGATTTACAGATTTATTGACCATACTGCATACAGGTTATTGAAAATACACATTGAATCTGTAAAGGCTTCTGAGAAACCTATTCTTGTCTTTATACATTAAGTAAGATTTGATGGTTCAACCGGCCAATCATTATACAAACAAAGTATAGAAGACGAGATAAGTATCATTTATGTTGCGAAAAACTCTTTATTTCTATCCTGCATAGTTCCAATTAAACTTTATATTGAAGAATCTGACGAATCTCTACGGACTAATGAAAAACCATCCTCTACATTTTACTGCCGTCCAGTACAATTTCAATATGTAAAAGAAAGTGCTGAGGTTATTACACAAGAATATATTTTCTTCGAGAACAGTTGTTTGAAACATTTTTTAATTCTTTTGTTATTAAACATAAGTTAGAATGCCCAATGATTGATGGAAAAGTGACTACTATAGTTTCACCCCAAAGTAATTCTTTTCAAGTCTGTAGTATTTGTGGACTGAAACCATCAAATATGAGCAATCTAAATGTTGCTTTTTCAAAAATCTATAATGCAGCTTCCACTGAGCTTGGATTGAACACATTACATGCATGGATTAGGTGCTTTGAATGCTGCCTTCACTTAAGTAATAGAATTGAATTAGGATAGTGGCAAGTTAGGGGAGAAGATGATAAAAAAATTGTTATTAAAAAAAAATATTATTGATCAATAAAAGATGAAAGATCACTTAAGTTTAATTAAAGATGTACCAAAAAGCAGCGGTTCAGGTACAACAAATGATGGAAACACGGCACAAAAAGTGCCGTGTTTCTGTTGAAAATCAAACAGAGATCAGGAATTTTATGAATTTAGTCCAATCATTCATCGCATTTGCCCGTGGATCTCCAAAACAATTGGCATGTTTCAATAAATTTCGAAATATAGAGGATGTAGAAAGCCGAACATCACTGCGGCCATTTTGCCCCACTCGATGGATCCTGAGAAAACCGTCCATTATATCTATTATGAGTAACTACTCCACCATTATCAACTGGTTAGAGGATTTTGAAAATCATTCTGATATTTCAGCCAAAAACAAGTCAGAAGCAGCGGGTTATCTGGAATCTTTTTGTAAGTTTGACACATTTTTCAAATTGGAAATTTTGCGCATGATCTTCACGGTAATCGTGGATGCTAATACAGCACTCCAAGGTAAATATTGTTTTATTTCATAGTGTTTTTTTTAATATATTATTTTAAGCAAATTATAATGTTAAACGTTTATTGAAAATCATTTCAGCCATGCAGCTTAATTTTTGCAAAGCAAGAAATACCATCAACACGCTTAGGGAGGTATTAAAAGAAGCCCGGAGTGATACTCGTTTCAATGTCTTATGGGATGCAGCCGTTGTAGCAGCAGAATGTAGTTTACTTGACAAACCAGAGATGTCACGTAAACGTAAAATTACATCAAAATTTACTGGAAGTGGAGTTCCATACTTTACTACAACTCCAGAGGACCACAACCGCCAGCTTTTCAATGTATCTCTGGATTGTGTTATAACATGACTTGCGACCCGTTTCAAACCAACTGAGACCACTTAACATTTAGCAAATGTAGAAAAATTTCTCATTAGTCAGTGCTTGGAAGTTGGATTCGTTGAGGCTTTTTACATAGATGACTTTCAAGATCATAAAAGGCTACAACTCCATCGCGATATATTTGTGGATCATGCAAAGTTCAAGAATATTCAACTAATTGATTTTGAATCAGTTTTGAATGAGCTTGTAGATCATGATGGTGTCCTTTCTCAATTAATTCCACTGATTCCCGAATTTGCGAAGCTGGTAAAGATTTTACTATGTATGTCTGTCACCTCATGTACGTGTGAGCGCTCTTTTTTTCTTGTCTACGTAGGCTAAAGACTTATTTGCGTTCTACAATCAGGAGCAATTGAATCATCTCGCTATTTTAAATTGCCATCGCGATATTGCCTACACTCTTGATCTTGATCATTTGATCGATGAGTTTATAATGCGTGCCTCCATACGCATGAACACATTTTACTTAAGAAAATAAATTACATTTTTATGCCTATTGAAAAAACTTTTTATTTCTTATTATAGATTTTCAACTCCTACAAAATAGTTTATGCCCCATCCGGGAAAGATGAAACTCTATGCCTATGCATGGCATAGCTATTAACTATCTGCCCGGATACACGCCACAGCTTAATCCAATAAAAGAACTTCCTTCTTCTTTACAACATACTTACAAAAAAGGAGAAAGACTTCGAAATACCGATGGGGTAATAAGGAAACTTAAAAATGCTAACTTATATTTTAAATATATCTATATAAAAACATAAAAGCCTATTTATTGTTTATATAAAATTATATTAGAGATTTTATGGATAGTTGACTCGCATATAAACGTGCATATAAGAATGAATAAACGCGCATATAAGAATGAATAAATATGCATATAAGAATGAATAAATATGCATATAAAATTGAATAGACGTGTGTATAAAAATGAATAATCCCGTAATATAGTGCTGTTATTTGTAGTTGAATCAATTATCTGTGAACTTTGTAATGAAGTGTTCATATTTTTAGATATTACAGAAGATATTCCTAAAACATTTAATGAGGTGTTTGTCAATGCAGGTTTAAATTTAACATCAAAATTAAAACACAGTGAGTTTAACATGGAGAAATACTTGGCTCTTAGCAAATCAGTAATGGAAAATGGTGAGTTAACTGAAAAAGAGTTATTAGATGCTGTGCATTCATTAAAATTAAACAAAGCCTAAGGACTTGATAATGTTAGTAGTAATGTTGTAATTAAATGTATTTTCTATATTAAAAAAGTTCTTTTGCATATATTTAATCTTTCTTTTAAACAAGGAGTCTTTCCAAAAAAAACTTAAAATTACAAGGGTAATACCAGTTTTTAAATCTGGAGATGATACTTATATTTCTTTCTATAGACCTATTTCCATTCTTCCTTGCTTTTCGAAAATAATAGAACGCATTATGTATAACCAATTATACTCATTTTTAGAAAAAATAATATTCTTTATAAAAAACAATTTGGTTTCAAAACAGGGCACTCTACTGACCATGCAATTCTTCATCTCATTCAGATTATTTTTCAAGGTTTTGACAAAAACAAGTTCACTTTAGGTGTGTTTTCATAGCTCTTAGTAAGGCATTCGACTCTGTTGATCATAGTATTTTAATTAAAAAATTAGAAAACTACAAAATCTAAAATATAAACATAGCTTTAAAAGCTATAGGTTTAAAAGGTTCGTTTAAAAGCCACTTATCTATTAGAAAACAATATATTTCATTCTGCAATGAAAAAACTAACAATATGACAATTACTTGCAACGTTCCTCAAGGATCTATATTAGGACCACTTTTATATTTAATCTATATGAATGATTTAAGCAAAGCTTCTAATATTCTAGATTCTTATTTGCTGATGACACAAATTTATTTTATTCTCATAGTGATATAACAACATTATTTAAAACGGTCAACAATGAACTTCTAAAACTAACCGAATGGTTAAATATGAATAAATTTTCAATTAATTTAACTAAAACTAAGTATACTATTTTTCATCGCCTCCCTAAAAAAGATAAAATCCCTACTGCACTTCCAAAACTTATTTTTGGAGAATGCATCGTCAAAAGAGAATGTTCAATGAAATTTCTAGGTATAATTCAAGATGAAAACATAAATCGGAAAGACCGCATAAATACGATTGAAAATAAAGTTTCTAAAAATATCGGATTACTCTATAAAGCAAAACCATACTTAGATCAACCATGTTTGAAATACATATATTACTCATTTATTCATTCCTATCTTAATTATGCAAACATTATTTGGTGCAGCACCAATAAAACAGAGACAAAAAAGCTATTTAGCAAACAAAAGCATGCAATTAGATCATTATTAAATGCCCACAGCCTCTCACATTCTAGACCATTGTTCAACAATCTAGAAATATTAAATTTGTACCAAGTAAATATATATCATCTGATAATTTTTATATATGAAATTAATAATAATACAATAACAAATATCTTCAAACCATTATTTAATAAAATTCAGCACAAATTCATGACTAAATATTCATGTAACAACTTTGTTCAACCCAAAACTATATATGAGTCCACTAAGTTCTCAATAACTATTAGTGGGCCTAATTTATGAAATAAGATAATAAATAATTATTAATGATATTAAAACACTTACAACTCTTGAACAGTTTAAACAAAAGCTAAAACTATTACTTTTAAATAATGAACAAACAGAGAATTATTTTTAAATCTATCTACAAAAATATTATATTTGGAAATTATCTATTAGTACATACTTTATTTGTCTGGAAAGGTCTGAAGTCTTTAATTACATACATTATAGTTAATTATATTATAAAAAAGTAATTATATAGATTTACAGCACTTACGTAGGTATTTATATATATGCATACACATGTAGGTATATATATACATATATGTGCATGTGCATATATGTATATGTGTGTATGTATGTATGTATGTATGTATGTATGTATTTATGTATGTATGTATGTATGTATGTATGTATGTATGTATGTATGTATGTATGTATATACATACATATCTATACATATATATCTTCTAACTTAAAATCTAGTGGTCTTATAAAAACTTTGTCGCTATATGTTGCTACATAAAAAGTACATGTATAAATGCATATATCACTACATGTCGCTGCATAAAAAGCTGTCAACATGTAAATACGTAATTACTAAGTTTCACTGGTGGATAAGAACTAACATTAACTAGAAATTTTAAAATTTAGCAGTCATAATGCAAATTTCATTTGCATTCACTTTTTGTGAATCCAAATGAAATTTTCAAAAATGAAATTTTCAAAAATGAAATTTTCATTTTCAGATCAAAAACAAGATACGTTAAAAAAATAATAAATAAATTAACGAAATAAGGATTAAGAAGATTGGGCAATGTAATCTTTCAAAATAATAGTTGAAAGTATTTCCAACAAAATTTCAAAATTCTAAAAGATTTGCTAATAAGTAATATAATTAAAAACACCGACAAGTGGTAAAAACACCAACAAGTGGTAAAAAAATCAACGATTAAAAAAAAAAAAATTCCACTATTTTATAAAAAAAGCTCACAACTTTTATATAGAATAAAAATCATTTAAGTATAGTTCTTTATTATTTTTTTTTTTTTGAATTGGCAATGATCTTTTGTTTAACAATAAAAAAACGCACGAAAAATAAAAATTTGAGTTAAATATGTGGATTGTCCTAATATTCTATGCATTGTGCAAAACTTCACGTTTCTGAGGCAAATCGGCGCCTTCTCGTATCCAATACCTATAAAAATAATATTTGATTTGATATAAATTGATTGGTGTAAAATCGAAAAACAATTTGCGTAAATAGTTTTAAAAATCTATTGCAAGTTTTTTGAGGCAAAAGATTAATCTCTCTCTCTCTCTCTCTCTCTCTCTCTCTCTCTCTCTCTCTCTCTCTCTCTCACTCACTCACTCCCTCTCTCTCTCCCCTCTTTCTCTCTCTCTCTCTCTCTCTCTCTCTCTCTATATATATATATATATATATATATATATATATATATATATATATATATATATATATATATATATAACAATTTGTAAGAACATACCAAACGTGTTGCGGGTAATCCATTTTAGTGTTTCCATTCCATTTATCATCAATACCAGTATAAGCATATATCCAGGTTGATAAATAAATACTATCTTTATCATCTTGATAGAAGAATGAAATATTTTGTTAAATAAAAACGATGAAAATAATATCATACTGTTGAAGTAATAAAATCAATAAAAAGGAATATATATATTGACTTACTAGTAAGTGAACCCCATGTTTCACCCTTTGATGAAATATATTCAGCTGTAGTTATAAGAGAACCAGAAATATATGGAAGCCGTTGATCAATACTATCATAGCCAAACTTCCATTCATCAAACTTTTTAACAATATTCACATTAGCTTGTTTAGCATTAGTAGAAGATAGGTCATACTTCATAGGTGCAGAAAATACTCCTCCCCATCGACCTTTAGTAAAACATAATTTAGAGTTATTGAAAAAAGTGTAAATATTGCTAACTTAAACATTAAAGTTTCATTACCTAGTTCGTTAGCTTCTAACCTATACATAAATTTATCTGCTTTGATTTTGTAGCCATTCTTTAATTCATTGGCATACTTAAATATTGAGTAATCGTTAAAAAGATCTGGTTTTTCAGAATTTCTTCTCCACACATTTTCACTATTCCAGGTATTCGAATGTGAAGATACTATAAGTGTCCAGCCGCCACCATCACGTGTCATATCACAATAAACTTTCAATGTTCGTACAGGATTTGGTTTAATTTTGTAAATGCCATCATACACTGGCTGTCCTTGTTTTTCTAAAAGACCTTTAACTGCCAGGCAAGATTCTGCAACTAAAAAATTATTATAAAATAAATAAAAAAACAGATTTAAAAAGTTTTTTTTAAAACTGAACTTACTACTGTGTATATAAGACAAAATAGTACAAATAAATTCTGTTCATTTAAATTTTTTTAATGTAAACTAACCCAGAATTTAAAGCTAATGGTTCTTTTAAACTTATAGATACGTGATCAAAAGAAAACACTCAGTTGATTTAAAAAAACGTTTTGGTTGGCCATATATTGACATCTTGTAGGCGTCTGTGACCCATTGTGCCTACGATAGGGTCATATATGCTCAAAATTATCGGCCGTATGTTAGCCAACAACGTTTAATATAAGTGCTACAGCTGGCAACTAAGTGCTATATATATATTTTACTGGGGTTGCCTGTTGTTGGAACACCTTTAGTGAAAAGTTATTGATGCTATATTGGCCTAATAAAGTATTATGGTTGGCATGACATTAGTGTATGTTCAGCTGCTTATCGAGCCTTCATTGGTATTGTGTATACTCAAAGTTTGTTAGCAATACTTCGCCCCACTCTTCTATTGGTAACATAATTCTTCTCTGATAACTTTAATGTATCAACAATAGCAAGTAAACAATAAACCAATAAACAATAAATCATGGCACAAATTATATCTGATGTATTGGGCCAATTAACAAAAATTATGGTCAATCCAACTGCTACTACAATTACGTTATACCTAACAACACAAATTGTGAATAGCCCAACTACCAACTACAAACCTAAAAGCTGTTGCTTTAACTAACTTAAAATGTGGTAAACTGCAATATATACAGTGGTGGCCAAAAGTATGGAAACTTTTTTAAAATTACATTTTTTTTTTAATTTGTATTAAATAAAACCAAAATTATTTAACCCGAGTGTACTTGCAATAGTCTACTTTATATATACTACAAGTTTGAACTTGTCTTTTCTAAAACATTTTATTACATACTAATATTTCTTAATTTCGATTGGACAAAAGTATGGAAACTTGTTCAAACTTGTCACTAAACATAAACAAATCTTATCATTTAGAATTAAAACGTGTTAGAATTGACATCTTTATTAGTTCATCATAGTTTACTTTTATATTAATCAGTATGGCACCGCGAAAATGTTATTCTAGTGATATTTAAAATAAAATAGTTAAGTGTTTTAAAAACAGTAATAAACCAATTGATATTTCTCGAAATTTTCAAGTTCCAAAAGGTACAGTTTCAAAAATTATTAAAAAATTCAAAGAAAGGGGAACTGTGGAAGTGAAAATGAAACCTGGAAGACCAAGAAAAACAACAAAAAGATTGAATAAAGTTATAAAAAATACTTCTACAAAAGATCCTAGAAAGTCATCAAAGGATATAAAAGAAGATTTCTTGGAACAGCATGGAGTTTTATTATCTGACAGGACAGTTCGTAGAAGGTTAAATGATGCGGGCTTATTTGGAAGAGTGGCTGTCAAAAAACCGTTAATTTCTAAGAAAAATAAGATGGGTAGATTATTGTTTGCAAGGGAACATTTAAAATGGTCAGAAGAAAAATGGGCAAATGTGTTGTGGAGTCATGAAAGTAAATTTCAGTTGTTTGGAAGTGATGGAAGAAAATATGTGAGGCGCCCTAAAGGTAAAAGATTTGATCCCAAATACCAAATACCTACAGTCAAGCATGGAGGTGGCAGTGTTATGGTGTGGGGATGTTTTTCTTCATCTGGCACTGGTCTATTAGTGAAAATTGATGGTATTATGGACCGATTTAAGTATAAAGACATATTAAATAATATAATGTTACCATATGCTTCAGAAAAAATGGCTCCGGGGTCGTTATTCCAACAAGATAACGACCTGAAGCACTCGTCAAAATTAAATAAAGAGTGGTTAAATACTCACAGGGTACCTTGTATGGAATGGCCATCTCAAAGTCCCGACTTAAACCCTATAGAACATCTTTGGAATGTGTTAGACCGCCAAATTCGGAAGCATAATATTTCAAATCACGATAAACTTTTTGAAATTTTACAAGCAGAATGGGAAAAAATATCTACTGACACTTGTGCCAACCTGGTAAAATCTATGCCACAAAGATGTACCATGGTATTAGACTCAAAAGGATATGCAACTAGATATTAAATTTTTTATGTTATTTTTAACATTTTTTGGTCCTGGTCATAAGTTTCCATACTTATGACGAGGCCTAATTTAAAAATTTAATTTTTTTTTGTATATGTTAATAAAAAAAAGTTTTATTTTATTAAAAAGTTGTATTACGACTTCAATAAACATATGCATAATATGTAGTTGCATTTTTTATAAATAAATAAAAAGCATTTTTGAAAAGTTTCCATACTTTTTGCCACCACTGTATATATATATATATATATATATATATATATATATATATATATATATATATATATATATATATATATATATATATATATATATATATATATATATATATATATATATATATATATATATATATATATATACATATATATATATATATATATATATATATATATACATATATATATATACATATATATATATTTATACGTATATATATATGAATACATATATATATACATATATACATACATACATATATATATATTTATATATATATATATATATATATATATGTATATATATATATATGCATATATGTATATATATATATGTATATATATACATATATATATACGTTTATATATATTTATATATATATATATGTATATATATATATATGTGTATATATGTATATACATATATATATGTATATATATATATTCATATATACACGTATATATATACATATATTGTATATATATACATATATATAACCTGATATACATATATACGTATATATATACATATATATAACCTGATCTGTTGTCAGATCAGGTTATCCTGCTACTGGTAACATGTAACCCAGTACAATCTGCTTCATGTCCTGCTGCCTTGTAGGATACGCCTTTTTAGGCAAAGGCTAGGAGATGCCAACTCCGATTTAAAACACCCCCTGCCTTGGGGCTCTTGGTTGAGTAAAGGCTAGAGATGGTGTCTCGATAAAAATACTCATCTTGGGCAGATGTTAAATGCACCCAGCTACTGTCTTGTAGAAGGCCTCCTAGGCAAAGACTTAAGGGGTAAACAGATTCTATCTGTTGACCAGCCTCGCACCCCTTCTTCATCTATTAGGCTGGCGCAGATGTATTTTTAATACATTGTTTCCAGTTTAGGATGTTGAATGCTGGATCTTCTTGACTCAATGCATGGGTTTGCTTGTGTCACTGTTTTTATGACTAGGCAACTCATTCTATTATCTCCTTATGAGGGTACAGCTCTAAAACTCAGTTTTATGGTTCTGAGGCCAGCTGGTAGTCAGGTTTCCCGAACTCTGTGGTAGCTCTCAGAGAGGCTGATTCCATCAACAGCTGAAAAATATCAAAGTATTAACAGTGCCATGTTGCGCATGGATGGTGTCCCTGTTTGTACTTTTGGTGTGCATTGCGGAGGCCACATTTGGAGCCCTTTGTTACGGCTTAGGGTTTATTAGTAGTAATGAGGCAATTGCTTGGGCTATTAAACAGTGTTCTGAGTACTATCTATGCTTTGAGTCAAGTTCTTCAATCTAATTTAAAAATGAATAAAGTACCAAAAACTATAAAACACAAAAAACCATCATCATCACCAAGTTCTCTAAACCTATCATTCACTAATATTCGTGGTCTTCGAAGTAACTTTTCTTCTGTTGAGTCTTATCTCTTGCAAAGTTCACCAGACCTACTTGCTCTTTGTGAGACTAATTTGAGTTCGGCTGTCTCATCTTGTGATCTTAGTGTTGATGGTTATCTTCCTCTGATTCGTAAAGACTCCAATAGTCACATGCTTGGCCTGGGCATTTACATTCGTAAGAATTCACCTGTTTGTCGTGAAACTAGGTTTAAATCCACAGACTATTCTTTCATGTGCTTTCGTTTAGCACCACTTCACTCTATTGCCTTTCTCTTTGTTCTATATCGATCTCCTTCATCTCAAGACTGTACTCTTTTTGATGTTATTTCTGATCATATTGACCAAGCCCTCTCTCTTTATCCATCAGCTAATATAGTTGTTGTCGGTGACTTTAATGCTCACCACTCTGAATGGCTTGGCTCTAGTGTCAGTGACTCTGCAGGCATTAAAGCCCACAACTTTTGCCTTTCTCAATCCCTAACTCAAATAGTCAACTTTCCAACTCGCTTTCCTGACAACCCTAATCATTTACCTTCTCTACTCGACTTATGTCTTGTTTCTGATCCTAGTCAGTGCTCAGTTTCTCCACATTCACCCTTAGGTGCTTCTGATCACAGTTTGATCTCTTTAAAACTAATATCTCATTCTTCTTCATCACCTGAATACCCCTACTATCGAACCTCTTACAACTACAGTAAAGCTGACTGGGATTCTTTCCGTGATTTTCTTCGTGATGGCCCTTGGGTAGAAATCTTTCAACTTCCTGTCGACAAATGTGCTTCTTATATAACTTCGTGGATTCAGGCTGGCATGGAATCTTTTATTCCCTCTCGACGATTCCAGGTCAAGCCTCACTCTCCTCCATGGTTTTCCTCACACTGTGCTGCTGCGATTGCCAATCGAAACCGTTACTTCCATATTTATCAGCAAAACAATTCTCCAGAAAACAGACGTCTGTTTATTACTGCTAGAAACAACTGTAAAAAGGTTTTGTCTAACGCCAAAACCCGCTATTCTCAGGTCATGAAATCTCGTATCTCATCTCAAAAATTAGGCTCTCGTGACTTCTGGAGAATCTTTAATAATATCAATAATAAGGGCAAATCTATAATTCCACCTCTCTTGTATGGTTCAGACTTTGTCACCTCACCTAAAGACAAAGCCGAACTGTTTGCTAAAAACTTTTCATCAATATCATCTCTTGATTCCACTAATTGCGTTCTACCTGATATTGCCAACAAACAGGTTGATTCATTGCTTGACATTCATATCACTTCAGCATCTGTATCTAAAGTGATTTCCTGTCTAGACTCTTCTACAGCTTGTGGCCCAGACAACATACCTGTTATTGTCTTGCAGAAGTGTTCTCCAGAGCTGTCGTCTATACTCTCAAAACTATTCAACAAGTGCTTATCAGAGTCTTGTTTTCCAGCCTGCTGGAAAGCCGCATCTGTTATCCCTATCTTCAAAAATTCTGGGGAGCGATCTGATTCGTCTAACTACCGTCCCATAAGTCTTCTTCCTATCATAAGCAAGGTTTTTGAATCTTTAATTAACAAACACTTAATTTCTCATCTTGAATCTAATAACTTTCTTTCTGACCATCAATATGGATTTCGATCTTCTCGTTCTACAGCTGATTTGCTAACAGTAATAACTGACAGGTTTTATCGTGCATTAGATGAAGGTGGAGAGGTTAAGGCCATCGCTCTTGACATTTCAAAAGCGTTTGATAAAGTTTGGCATGCTGGTCTTCTCCATAAGCTTTCTTCTTATGGTGTATCCGGCAACATCTTTAAGATCATTGAATCCTTCCTTTCCAATCGTAGCATAAAAGTTGTCCTCGATGGACAACACTCTTCTTCTTATTCTGTAACTTCAGGGGTTCCTCAAGGTTCTATCCTATACTCTTTTTAATTTACATTAACGATCTTCCAGATATTCTCACATCTAAGGTGGCATTGTTTGCTGATGATACTACTATTTATTCTTGTCGTGATAAGAAACCAACACCCTCTGATTGCCTGGAGGGGGCATTTGAGCTTGAAAAGGATCTCACTTCTGCTACAGCATGGGGCTCACAGTGGCTGGTGAACTTTAATTCAGATAAAACTCAATTTTTTTCAGCCAATCGTTATCGCAATAATTTAGATCTTCCTATATTTATGAACGGTGATGTACTCGATGAGTCACCTACTCTTCATCTTCTAGGATTAACTCTTACTTCCAATCTTTCTTGGAAACCATATATCAAATCGGTTGCAAAATTAGCATCTGCTAAGGTTGCATCTCTTTATCGAGCTCGCCACTTTCTTACTCTGGATTCTATTCTCTACCTCTATAAATCTCAAATCCGGCCTTGTATGGAATACTGTTGCCATATCTGGGGCGGATCTTCTAATGATGCCCTTTCTCTTTTAGACAAGGTGCAAAAACGCATTGTAAACATAGTTGGACCTGCTCTTGCAGCCAACCTTCAACCATTATCACATCGTCGTAATGTTGCTTCTCTTTCTCTTTTCTACAAATACTATAATGGGCACTGCTCGAAAGAGCTAACGTCTCTTGTGCCATCAACTAAAATTCATTCTCGTGTTACTCGTCATTCAATTAAGTGTCATCCTTTTTCTGTGACTGTTCCTAAGTGCTCCAAAAACGCTTATGCGTCTAGTTTTTTTCCTCGAACATCAGCTCTTTGGAATTCGCTTCCTTCATCTTGCTTTCCTGATTCATATAATTTGCAATCTTTTAAATCGTCCGTCAATCGTTATCTTGCTCTACAATCTTCATCTTTTCTCTTACAGTAACTTCCAACTTTAATTAGTGGCTGCTTGCAGCCTTGTTGGAAGCGAAGATGTTTAAAAAAAAAAATATATATATATATATATATATATATATATATATCTGTATCAATATATATATATATAAATAAATATATATGTATATATATATGTATATGTGTATATATATATATATGTATATGTATATATTCATATATATATATATATACGCATATACGTATATATATATATATATATATATATATATATATACACACACACACACACACACACATATATACATATAACATATATGTATCTAAGAATGCAATTTTCTTATATATTTTGTGCACTATAATTTTTAAAATGGGTGCTTTAATTTTTCAGAAAAAGAAAACATACGAAAATCAATGAAAAAAACGATTGCTACCCCAACTCAAACTCTTAGTCAATGTAGTGGTACTCTTTGCATGTTCTCTCTATAAATAACAATTCTTCGATAAGAGTTAAGGATTATAAAAAGAGTTATTTAACATGGCCGCAGTAGTTGTCAATATCCAAACCAACTTCTTTCAATTATGTTTAATGGCAACATTTTTGTGCTTTAAATAAAATGGATAAATTAATGAATTGATTGAATTTAATTGATAAAGTAGTCAATACTCAAACTAATTTAAAAATCAATCTTGACAAGTCACCAGCCGAGAACCAAGAGGTCGTATATCCAGTTTTGACTTTTTCTCTGTTTATTACTAAAAAAATGTTCTCTATGATGAAATCTGTGTTTGAGAGATTCTAGTCACAAAAATCATAAAACTTAGATTTATATTAAAAGAGCCAGAAGGCCATGTCCAAAAAAGTGATGACTGTTATTATCAACTGGCCGTATGTCCTTTGACCAACCAGATTAGCCTTTGTTTACGATGTTAAACAATATTTGTTATCAATAAAATGGTCATGAAACTACTGATGAAGTCTCTCAAAGGTATGAATATAAATAGAGAGTAGTCTCTCAAAGGTACGAATATAAATATAGAATTCTCTAAATTATAAAATTACGAATTGTTTAGATTAGTCAATGCTTACTATTTAGTTCTATATATTTAATATATTATAATTGTTAATATTTTTTATTATTATATATATCGTAAAATCCCCTAAGTTCAGTCACTTAAGTTGGAACATTTATTTATCACGCATAAATAAAAAATTTTAATTTTTTTCTAGAAACATACCAAAAAATTATATCGATAATTGATATTGTAAAAATAAAAAAAATAAAAATAAAAACTAGTACTCAATATTTAATTTAAAATGAAAACATTTCTTTTGACCGAACTTTCAATACCATCTAAGTCAAGCCACTATATAAATACTAATAACGTATCACAAACTTAACGTCACAAATAATGAAAACTAATTTTTAAATGTTGTTTTATTGTGAAACTATGATATAAATTCAGGTAATACCAGTAACTAAGGAGTGTATTGCTCAAAAAAAAATCTTTTGGGGTACCAAAAAAAACAAGAACGATCACATAAAAAAGGCCTTTTTAAATATAACTAGTAGTTTTTTTGATTTTTATTGTAATTAGTCAACTATTTTATAACTTTGGCCATTATCACATTTGCTATGCCACTGGTTAATAAAATTAAAAAAAATATTTTTCAAATAATTTAAAAAGGTTTTTTCAAATAACAAAAAAACACTACTTTGCTTTAAATGACCTTTGTAAGTTCATGGAAATTCTTGCACATATCATTGACCATAGTAGAGCAGCAAGATCCACACAACCAATTGTCACAGGACTCTCAATGTATCTATTATTGTCATTGAGCTGTAATTTTATCTCCAAAAAAAATGTCACAAGTTTTTTTTTTTTTTGGAACTCTAAGAACCGCCAGTTAACTTTGAAACTATGAACAAACTTTTTATCCAAATAAAATACCATGGTGTGAATTCATTATAAAAATGTCTAAACTTACTGGTAAATTTACAGGTAAAGTTACCGATAAATTTTACATTTGCAACACTTATCAACATTTCACAATACTACTGCTAATTGTCTCCTTCGTTATTTATTCGTGAATGACCGAATTTAAAGTATTTCAAAATTTCACTAATTTTTATAAAAAAAGTATTTAATTTTCAAAAATCAATAATTTTTTTTTGTAAACATAATTAATTGTGGTTCTTAATAATACTAAGATTAAATTTGATCATTTATTTTAATAACTTGCTTATTTTAGATTTTAATAGTATGCATTTTTTCAAATTGTTGTTTTGCTTAGGAATTATTTCAACAGGTTGCATATAAACATTATTTTTTTATAGAATAATATTTACAAACTAATTACAAACATTATTTGAGAAAAAAAAGTTTGTAAAATTTGAGTTTTGCATGCTTTTTTTATATTTTTTCTTAAATGACCAAAATTCAATGGTGACCGAACTTAGGTGATTTTACGGTATATATAATATTTAATAATTTAGAAACTTAGAAGGAACAATTTAGAACTTTAGAAGAAACAAGGTATTTACATACAATTACAACATAATCTTCAATTCAACTACTCTGAATTCTCTGTTATTCAACCACAACATATTGATAAAAAACAATGATTTTCTTAACCAAACTGCTTCGAACAAAGATGCCAGAGAAAATAGCAGAAAACATAGGAGAACTGGAAAAAATCTTTCACGCAAACAAAAACGAGATCCTACCTCCTGGAAAAAAGAAGTAAGAAAAAACCTTAGACAGAGTGGTCAGCAATTTATAGCCTCAAATGGTAAAATACAATTGGAGAAATTTAAAAAAGACTGTAAGAAAAACCACACACAATGTCGTTTTAAATGTAAAATTAACAATAGCACTGCTAATCAAGAAACTTTGCACAAACAACACTGAATCTTGAATGATCAAGAAATGCGTCTTTTTTACTCCCAAACTACAAGTTTAGAGAACAAAAAAAGGTCAGCTGAATATTCAGAATTGAAAAAAAAACAGTTATTCATATTATTTTATTGTTTCTGATGAACTAATACGTGTTTGCATAGAATTTTATCTATGTACTCTACATATTGATGAAAAAAGAATTAGAAATTACCATTTAACAAAAAAAAACAAAAAACAGAAACACCTCAACAGTATAAAAGAGGTAAAGTACCTTGTTGAACTGTCCCAAATTATATCAAAGATTCTGTACATCAGCATATTCAAGGCATTCCCAGAACTGACAGCCACTTTTGTCACAAAAGTACAAACAAAGAGTGCATTCAAGAAAACCTGAATATGGCCATTTTGTATAAGAAATATTGTAAAAAATGTGTTTCTGACAATGTTATTGCTGCAAAAAAAAGTATGTATAGATCAATATTTAACACAGAGTTTAACATTGAAGTTCATAAACTAAAAAGAGATAGATATGACAAATGTAAAAGTATGAAAATGAACCCTTCACCTATTTCAAATGAAAAATCAGAACATGAAATTCACGCAAAAAAAAAGCTGAAACTAATGAAGAACGTAATCGTGATAGACTTGATAAAAGCAAGTGCGTTACTTGCTTTGATATGGGAAATGTTTTTAGCCTACCAACAGCAAATGTTTCTAACTTTTTTACAAATGAAAGTTGACTATTTTTCATTTGACTGCACAATGCTCAATATCAAAAATTATAGTGCAGTCTGGTCAGAATTTGCTAGTGGCTGAACAGAAAATGATATAGTTAGTGCTCTTCTTGTTATACTTGATCAAATAGTTGCAGATAAATCTCAGGTAACTGAAATTTGTTTATGGAGCAACACTTTTGTACTGCAGAATCAAAATAGTTTTATGGCAATTGCTTTAAAAATTTTCATGAAAAATCATCCACAAACTAAAACAATCATTCAGAAATTTTGTGAGTACAGTGTTATCCAGGAGACAGACAGTTTATATAGTATTATTGAAAGAATTATGGGAGTAGCTGAAGTTTACAGCCCAATTGGCCTTTTCAGAATTCTAAAATACATACCTCAAAAGAATCTAATCAAATTGATTTAAATTAAAGAAGAGCCAATGATGGACTTTCAAACCGTTGCTGAGAATTATTCATTGTTTTAAAATGTTCCATATACTAAAGTAAAGATACTTAAATACTCAGCAGATAAGTCACGGAGTGTTGAATACAAGACTGAGTTTAGTTCTGAATGGAAGTTGGATAACATTCTCAACTTTTTTCAGCTCTATTGACAACTTGGTCATCAATTTTTTTTGAACTTTTTTTATGAATTTTTGATCAAATAAAAAATTATTTTATAAATTTTAATTTGCAGGTTGCTGTATTTCATTTTCAAGTAAAACAGAATGTTTGGATTAGTTTTAATTAATAATAAATATGAATTAGTCTTAATAATTTATATTTACTATTGCAACCAGCTTAAAAATTGTAACCAACATAATTTAATATATATAT
Source organism: Hydra vulgaris (assembly GCF_038396675.1). NCBI lineage: Eukaryota > Metazoa > Cnidaria > Hydrozoa > Anthoathecata > Hydridae > Hydra > Hydra vulgaris. The sequence continues at coordinate 51,705,724 of NC_088921.1, forward strand.
TTTTTTAATTCTGAAACTAAGTTTGTATTATTTATTATTTGTATAGTGCTTGCATCAATATAACTGACCCTCGTGAACAAAAAATTATATTTTGCAATCTTTTTTGGTTTTATGCTTTTCAAAACTGCATTAAAATATTTAAAAAATAATTTACCATTAACAAAAACTAAGAAACATGGTAAAAATAGAGTTCAGGTCTCGCCGACACTGGAAAAGCAATTTATTTATATTTTGCTTAGAAAGTTTTAAAACTTTAATTCCAATTTTAAAAAATTACTTCATTGAATGTACTCTTAGGTGCTTAAAACACGGAAGGTGAGGTTTATTAATTTTTGGAAATTTTTCACATACTTATGAAAACACCTCTCCCCCTCTCTCCCTTTAAAAAATCTTACTTGTTATTAACAAAAAAATCACAAAACTAAAAAAACACACAAAAAATATATATCAGTCACTGATAAGAATAAAAACTTTAGATGTAATTAGGCTTTTAAAATCATTGACCTTTAAAAAATACCGTAAATTTTGATTCGTCAAATTAAGGTTTATCTTTGTTTTCCACAAAAGTATAAAACTTATGAAAGCATATCAATTCCTATTGAATTATAATAAAACAGCTGTTTAAAAATACTCATTAGAAGGTAAGCCACTTTAAAATTAAATTATTTATTCATTTATATGTTAAAAATTCCCATCCATATTTTTATTAAGACCCCCTTCCTACTTGTACTAATCACCCAAGAGTAATCATAAAAACCGCTTTCTGAAAAAACTCTGTTTATTAAAGTTTATAGAAATGCAAACCAGTAGGCTGCATGTCCACAACTAGGTTCAGTTGATAAATAAAACAACTAATTTTTGTGGATGGCTGTTTCAGTATGTTAATTACAGTGTGTTGCATATATAAAGTCATTGCTTTGATTTAATTATTTAAATAATTATAAATTTAAATAATTGTCATTAATTAACACATGTAATGCATTATTACTAATGATTTATAATTAAAAACAATAATTTTTTATAGTAAACATTTTAACAAGAACTACAATAAAAAATATGAATGTTAATGATTTTTCTTTTATTTTATTGTTTTAACAATATTTCAAGGGAGTATAGATAACCTTGTTAATTTTTATAAATTACAGTATAAACTTTTATAAACTAATGTTGTTTTTTTAAATCATATTTTATAATATGGATGCTTACTACTTTGAAATGATGTTAAAAAACTGAAAAAAAAATACTAATGAAGTGTTAATTAACACATAAAAAAAAAGTTTTTAGTTTAGTTGTGTAGTTAAGAAATCTTTAAATGTGTTTTGTCTATCTCATTTAAAATTAATGTAAAAATTTCAACTAAAAGCAAATTAATTTTTATGGTGAACTTTTTAAACAAGACTTACACTTATCATTTTACTGCTTTACACTTACAACATAAACACTTATAAGTTTTTTTGTCCAGATAATGTTTAAATAAAGTATTGTATCCATATTTGGATATGGATACAGCACTTCATCTAAATATTATGTGGATAAAACTACACTTAACCAACATAATTACCAATATAAATTACTTTTGATCATTACCTGGACAAGGTTCACTGTTACATGATACCTCTTCGATAGATTTGCCAATACAGTCATCACCACCATTTTGGGGTATAGGATTAGTACAAAAACGATATCTTTGTTGAAAACCTCCATCACAACCTTTGGAACATTTTGTAAAAGCTGACCAATCGCTCCACAAACCATCAATGGGTTCTAACTCTATATAAATAAAAGCAGAAATCAATTTAAATTTTTTAATATACAATTTAATACCTAAGTACCTAATGTACCAACATTTACAAGCATATAATAAAGAAACTATTTGTAAATATTTATAAAAACAATTTATTGAAAGAAAAAAAATCTAATTTGTCATATCAGTAAAGTGATTTTTGGTTGAATACTATACTTGTATGATATATGTACTGATAGTAACTTTTAAAAGTTTAAAATTGATTCAATAAAATTGTTTATTTTTTTTCTAATTTATTTTTAACTATAATATTTTAATTAAAATATTTTTTTATAACTATTTTTATTTGACAAATAAATATTTTATAGTTTTAAAAATTTAGCAAAATATTTCAATTTATTATGGTTTTATTTAATTTCAACTTTTACCACATAACTAAATACTGGGTTTTATAAAATTTTTGAGAAGGAAGACACTTTCATACATTTAATAAAAAATCTTTGTAAAATAAAAAGTATTGAAAAGCAAAATTTTTTTAAGTTTTACTTTAAAATATTGTACATATTTTTTTGATTTGTGTTGAGTTTGACCAATTGCTGTTTAGTTCCTTGTGTGAATAAGGTAAACAAAAATTACAATAATTAAATAAAATATTTGTCATTGTTAATCCATATTTTTTTATACCTATTAAATAGTATTCTGATCACTAGGAGGTATAATGACATGCACATGCCGTTATATAAAAAAGAATGTAGCAGTAAGTTGCCAGTGGGCAAACTTGGTCTCCTGGAATATTTAAACCTCGTCAATTTAACTTCTTTAAAGTATTGCCTATAGTTAATAATTTTTTTTTTTTTTAATTTTTTTTCATTCATATGAAAAATTCTTCCATCACAGAAAGAATAATTATATTCCCATCACTAGCAAAAGCATTAGCAGATTGATTAGTATCTTTCAAACAAATGTCTGAGTATAAATTGTGAACATTACATATTTCCCATAATTCAATGGCTTTAGAAGTTAAAATAATTATGTTTTTTCAAAAAATATGAACTTGAATACAAGCGAGAACCTTTTGCTTTTAAATTGGCTTTGGATATGCAGAAACTTCTGTTTTTTCTAACATTTTAGCAGTATTTTTTTGATTCAATCTTGAAGCAAGGTTCAATCTTAATTCCCTCAAAGATAAACTATGATATTTTTCTTTCTAAAAATTCAGCATTAAATTCTACGACTGGTAATATTCTGTGAAAAAAATATGGTCCAATAAACATTGTTACAACAATATAAGTTAGTCTTTGCTAATAAATGAGGTTTTTTTAACTGCTTTACCAAATATTATGCTGCCATGGTATTGCAACATGGGTTTAACATAAAATTTATCAAGAAGCAAAAACATGTTTTTGGTTTTTTATCTCTAAGATTAAAGAATATAGGCTTGATATATAACATCTAAGGATTTACATATAGAATTCTTCCTAAAAAAGTAAACTTGACAGTTCAAAATCTTCTCTGATGCGTTTGTAAGCTGATGTGTGGCTGATCATGAAAAAAATATTTAAATGCTTGCACAATTATTTCAATTAAATACTTTTTTCAAATACATGTTTATATCGATTTAAACCTTGTATTACAAAGGGAATCTTAAAATTGATTCAAATACACTATCTTTTAGAAAAAAAAAAGTTAAGATAAAAAGATACTAGGAACATAAACACATTTAAAACTGCTTTCAAACAATATAAATACATGATAATTACCTTAATTAAGCTCAGTAAAAAATGCATTTTAAAAAGTACTTTACAGAAAATGTAAAAAAATCTTTTCGAAATTTGGAAAGTAATTAATAATTTAATAAATGTCAAAAACTTTAATAAATCATGTCCCAACTGTTTACAAGATAATGAAACATATATAACTGAATCAAATATTATATCTGAAAAGTTTAACATTTTTTTTACAAACGTCGCACAAAAACTTAAATCCAATATTCATTCATCTTACATAAACTATACAAAATATCTTAAATTTACATAGTCTATTCCTATCTCTAACAAACATTCCTGAAGTTTCATCTCTAATATCTAATTTGAAGCTGAGAAAATCAATAGGCCCAAATAGCATTCTCACAAACATTCTTATCAATTTTAAATATGAATTTTTAAATATTCTTTCTAAAATATTTAATATATCAATCATAAATGGAACTTTTCTGAATGTTCTAAAATTATCTTGTGTTATTCCAATATTTTAAAACGGCTCTAAACTTTTATGTACTAACTACAGACCTATTTCTCTTTTACCTAACATTAGTAAGGTTCTTGAAAAACTAATGCAAAGTATATTCTTTTCTTAACTCTTTTAACTGTTTAAATGAATTTCAATTTGGTTTTCGTTCAAAACATTCTACCTGCCTTGCATTGATAAGTATAACTTAAAAAAACCAGGAAAGCCCTCTACACTGGTTATTTTGTTTGTAGTATATGTTATAGATTTACAAAAAGCTTTTGATAACGTTGATCATAAGATTTTGATTTCTAAATTAGAACACTATGGTATTTGTGGTGTTGTAAGTGACTGGTTCTGCTCTTATCTTAAAGATTGGAAACAATTTGTAAGTAATAATGGTTATAATTCTACTAATAAATCTGTTGAGTGCTGTGCTCCTCAAGGTTCTTTTCTTGGTCCTCTTTTGTTCCTAATTTATGTTAATGACATAAACAACTCTATTCCCTTCTCATCAACTCATCTTTTTGCTGATGACACAAGCCTATTACATATCAACAAATTATATAATTCACTATGTAAAAACATAAATTCGGATCTAAAAGGTATTGTTCACTGGTTAAATGCTAGCCTAATATGTCTTAATACAAAAAAAACTGAACAAATCTTTTTCATCATCTAGTTAAAACACAAAATCTAAACAACAATTCTAAAATTCAAATCAAAATTAATAATAAACGGTTATATCTTACAAAAGTTATTAAATAACTTGGTGTTTTGTTTGACTGATCTTTCATGGAATTTTCATACTGATGAGCTATGCAAGAAACTAACTCAAGCTAAAGGCGCACTTTGAATAATTCATCATTATGTAAATAAACTCACACTAAAGAATATTTACTGTGCATTATTTTTATTGCATCTTAGTTACTGTTGTCAAATTTGGGATCAAAATGGCAATTATCCTATCAAAAAATTGATGTCTTCTCAATGTCAATTCATAAGAATTATAAACTTCCAACCTTTTAAGTCAGAACCATCAGAATCTTTCAAAAAACTAAAAATTTCAACCTTTCTAGCGCTTGTAAAATTTGCTAATCTTTTTGTTTTTTAATTCTCTTAATAAAAATTTACCCTCTTCTATAAAAGACTTTTTTACAGAAAGTAGAATAATACATACATACTCTACTAGAAACATATATAATGGAAAACTTAGTGTACCATCATTTAAAACTCAGAAGTATGGTAAACATTCTATTGTCTATCAGTGCATTTGTGAATGGAACATGAGTCTTGTATGCATAGTGCATGAGTTCAAAAAACTACAACTTCAAACACCTTTATTGACTTTTCTTCATTTAAAACAAAACCAATTTAAAAAAATTCTGAGAACAATTTTATTCTAACTTATTGACATGATTTTTACTTGATATTCAAAATATACTCTTATTTTTTTAACTATGATTACTACAACTATTATCATTAATTTCTTGTTTGTTTATTTTTTATTATTATCATCAAAGTATTTTTATTAAGCAATTATTTTTACTTACTACAATCAATAGTGTTATGAATTTTTTTATTATTATTATTTTTATATTTATTATTATACAATTTAAAAAGGAAAAAAAAAATATCTTTTAAAAATATGTTGTTGTTACTCATAGATAAAATTTGTTGATGGGTAACTTTTTTTTGTGTGTGTTGTTTCACAGAAATTAGAAAAACCTCAATATTTCTTGAATATAAGACAACTTGTTTAAAGTATAGGTTAGATGATACAGGCTATTATTTCCACAACAAAAGGCTTTGAAAGTCTTATTATTAATAAAAATAATAATATTAATGTAATATAAAAGGTAGTATAATAATGTAGAGAAGAAATCTAAGAATAGCACTTCTGTAAGAAATCTGAAGACTGAATACAAAATATATCTTGGCATAAATAATTAATAATAGAAAAGTTGAAATTCATTGGTTTCTATTATTTTTTGTAAAAGTTTATATTTATTTTGTCTTTCAAAATAAACTTTGTTAATTCTCCCTCCTATTGCCAGTGAACACTACTTAAACTTTTTTTTTTAGAGCGCCAAAAGTACAGTTGGAACTTAATATAGATTTATGCAATTAAATACTGGAACATCACAAGGTCTCACCTTTTCATAATTACTAACAGTAAAATAATCTTGTGGCCAATATCTTTCACAAACTATGATGTAAAATAGAAATAGGCATGGAGTTGAATCTCACCACCATATCCACTAATGGTGGTGGTGAGGTTTACCACCATATCCACTGAGAAAACAGTATAACAACTGTTGAGAAAAAAAAGCTTTGTCTTTTTGGATAGTTATGACGAGGATTAAATCTTTTAAAAAAAGTATTAACTTAAGAATAAAAAAAAAATTAATTAGTATTTATTAGTATAACTATTATAAATTAATTAAATTATATAAACTATATATAAAGTTAAATTATATATATTATATAAATTAACTAAATACTCTAAAAAATTTAACATCAAGTCTTTCTTTGAAAAATACATTAGCTATATATCTAAATTAAATATTACTTATGGTATCAATTTTTATTGAACATGAGTGCATTGAGCTTAGAATTGATAGTGATATAAAATGCTACAGGCTTATTACAGAAGTTTAGTAATCGCTTATTGACTTGTCTATATTATAATATCACATATTTTATTTGACAGCAACAAAGAGCAAAGAGAAACTATAGCAGTTAAAATTAATTGTTGATGCTGTTTCTTATATGATTGATTCAATTTAATAATATTAGTACACTTTTTTAACCTTGAGTTTGATTTTGAATACTGTAGCATATACAAAGTATAGGTTATACTGTGAAGTCATTTATTACTTTCATGCGTGTTTTATTAATTTATGCTAATATTGCTTGATACTCAGATATTTTTTGAACAAACCTAGAATTTTAGGAAAACCAAGCCAAAAGTTATAATAGATATTAAATCTTTAAAATGACTCAAATTTCTAAACAGTATAATATTTTTAGGTAATGTATTATAACATAAATTAATTTTTGATAAAGAAAACATACTTGATTGACAGTTGTCAGCATTGTCAAATCCAATGTCGCAAACACAAGAGTTATCTGATGCACATTTCTACAAAAATAAAAATTTACAATATATTTTATCAAATTTTTTTTAAAATTGAACCTAATAATAAAAAATAAAAAAATTTACCCCATTTCCTGCACACTCTTTATTGTTTATTATTGGGCATTTTTGAGAACTCTGTTGTGCACCGGACTTGCATGTTTGATCAAAGCAAAACTAAAATACAAGTTTAATTTTTAATATTTAAATATAATTATTAGTATTTAAATTTCAATACATAAAAAGTTCAAGTAGTCTCTGCTAATGTGTGTACAGTTAATGACTAAAAGCACAAAGCTAAAAAACTCAGTCAATGTGTGTACAGTCAAGGACTGAAAGCAGATTACTTTAATCCATCAAAGAGTTGATTTTAAAAGTTTATTTATAACATATTTAAATTTTTTTCTATTACTCCATACTTAGATACCAGGACTCTGTATGGACTTTAAGCAGTAGTCATGTAAAAATCAGCACCAAATTAATGATATTATTAATATTATCATCTCATATGCATAGCACTGATCATGCTTAGATCTTTAATGATATCAAGATTATGATAGACGAGTGGAGCAAAACTTCATTAACCCATAAAAAATTAGAATTAATTTTATGGACTGTTGCATAATTCAGATTCTTACTGCATAGTCCAGAAAACAGTATCATTGTAAACATTAAAACCTATTTTTACTAGAATTATAAATTGCCTGCCTTGAACATTCAAAAAACACTTCAGTTACTTTTTCCAAATATCAAAAATAATAAAACTAAAACTGTTAATCAAATTAATTTTAAAACTGTTAATTTTAAGGTTTCTTATTCAAAATTTTCCAGTGCTCTCAACATTTTTATGGTCAACAATAAATGATTAGAATCACAACAAGAAATGATTAGATAGTTAGAATCAATATAAATAGCAGTTGCTACTTCCAAAATTTCTCTCTAATCTGTAGTATAAAGCTTCTAAAACTGCATTCTTTATAGTCATGTTATATACAAACTGTTGTTTTATTTTAATATTTTAATTAAAATTAATAATTTTGTTATTTAAACTAATGGTAATTGCTTTGATTGATTTTTTTTTTTTTTTTTTTGTTATTCACCTCCTCAAGGCTGATAAAGCCAATACAGATGAGGAGGCTACTTAATAGTGGTTATAACCCTCTCTCAACTCTATAACTCCGAAACACGAACCTTGACGAACAAGGCCGCTGCGCGGAGAAACAAGTTGACATATTTTTATTTCAATTTAATTCGAATTTATTTCAAATACTTATTTGAGTCACTTTGCAGTAACATAAAATCTTTTTTTTTAATTTTTCTTCCTTTTGTTGTTGTCGATGTTGTTGTTGTTGTTAATGAGAAGTAAGAAACTTGAAAGGATGAAGTTCTAAATGAGTTGACAAGCGAATACTGATTTTTTTGGGAATTCAAAGTATTGAGACTTGTTTTATTGTACTTGATCTAATTTATTATTGTACTTGTATCTAATTGTAATTTATTATTGTACTTGTATCTAATCTATTAGTCTTTAGTAATATACTTTTTTATTTTAAATGTAGTATATGTCGAAGAAGAATTGTATAAAATTATAAAATAATACTGTTTATTAATATGTGTTTATAAAATGAAGAAAAAAAAGAGCTATCGAAAAGAGAATAACAAAGATAACAGTAATGATATTAGTTATCATCAAAAAGAAAGAACTTCTAAAAAATATTATTTCTAAAAAGTCTTTTTTATGATAATGAATTCATAAAATAGAATTAGGTTATAGCTAATATGTAGTAAGTGATCGTCCATAAAGTAAATATGCCAAAATTTAGAAATTTGACCTTCCTCCCCCTGTTGCCATGCATACTTTTAAGAAGCCCCTTGAAAAGCATGTATGCTTTTGAAATACCTCCTCTCCCCTCCTCTTTATAAATTAAAAAGTTTTAATGTATAAAAAATTGTATAAATTAATAAATTTTCAAAAATTAGAGCACACTTTTAATATTAATTATATATTCCCTTCCCTCCCCCCCCCCCATAACTCTATTGAACACTTTTTTTAGGATCCGTCCTTCCCCTAATCCACTTACATAGAACCCCAAATTTAGAGGATTCCAAAGCTCTTAGTTTCTACACCAGATGCCAATTTTGAAGACATATATATCTTAAAATATATATATTTGAAGTCCAAAGGTTGGAGTTCAAATATATATTTTTGAACTCTAAGCTATTAGCTGGAACTGATATATATTATATATATATAAATATGTATTTAACTATATATGCATATATATTCACATAAATATATAATATATATGTATAAATTATGAAAAAAATCACTAATCAAATTTTTTTCATTTTACACTGTGTTTTATCTATAATAACTTATCAGAAATTTCTGATGAGTCTTTATAGATGAAACACAGTGTAAAATGAAAAAACTTGATGAGTGAATTTCTATCAATTTATTATTGTTTAGTTCTTTTAAAAACATTGAACCTCTATTTTGTATAATATATTTAAAAATTATTTGCATATGTGCATATATATATATATATATATATATATATATATATATATATATATATATATATATATATATATATATATATATATATATATATATATATATATATATATATATATATATATATATATATATATATATATATATATATTAGTAGAAAATCACTTAACAAAAATTTTTTCCATTTAACACTGTGTTTCATCAACAAAGATTCATCAGAAATGAATGATCAAATTAATAAAACTTCAATTTATACCAAAAATTAAATTGCAGGAAGTTGCAAATGTCTTAACAACTGTAAATTTTCACACAATTGTGGAATTTGCTGACACTATTATAAAAAGAATTCTTTAGAAATGATTACTTATGCTATTTTTTTTAATGTTTTTTTAAAAAGGGTAGTTAATGTAAATATTATTTGAACTCATTTATTTTTATAGTTTTTTAGGAGAAACTTATTTTCGTGCCTACATTTAGAAATTAATTCCGATCTTTTGTTTTGTTTATTAAATGCTTATTAAACAAAAGATCGGAATGCTTATTATATGCTTATTAAACAAAAGATCGGAATTAATTTCTAAATGTAGGCACGAAAATAAGTTTCTCCTAAAAAACTATAAAAATAAATGAGTTCAAATAATATTTACATTAACTACCCTTTTTAAAAAAACATTAAAAAAAATAGCATAAGTAATCATTTCTAAAGAATTCTTTTTATAATAGTGTCAGCAAATTCCACAAATGTGTGAAAATTTACAGTAGTTAAGACATTTGCAACTTCCTGCAATTTAATTGTTGGTATAAATTGAAGTTTTATTAATTTGATCATTCATTTCTGATGAATCTTTGTTGATGAAACACAGTGTTAAATGGAAAAAATTTTTGTTAAGTGTTTTTCTACTAATATATAACTGCTCTGTTCTTTTAAGAACATTGAGCACTCGATTGTGTAGAATACTTTTTAAAGTTGTTTAATTATACATATATGTGTGTACATATATATATATATATATGTGTGTGTGTGTGTGTGTGTGTGTGTGTGTGTGTGTGTGTGTGTGTGTGTGTGTGTGTATATATATATATACACTAGTGTGCAAAAGTCTTTGATCGTGCTCATTATTGTAGCAAAAATTTTTGCCTCGTCATGTGAATGTCTCGAATCCGCATTGCCTGAAATTTGTTTTAATTTAATTAATTTCTTAATTTTGTAAATATTATGTAATAATAATTAATCATATAATAATATCTATTACAAAATATAAGTTTTATTACTGAATATATATTGTAGACAGGTTTTTTATGTGTAATTACTGAATATAATTGCTAATTTTGTACACATACTAACAACTTGATATTGAATTTTTTTTTAGCAAGACTTGTGCAAACATGAGTCAAAATAAGAAAATAAGAACAGAATACTCAATTGAACTACATGCAAAAAATTAGATTTTATCTAAAGAATGGTACTGTGATAAAATAGCAAAAAGACAGAAAATACCTGAAAAGCCAAGTGTAATATACACGTTAACACAATTGAAAACAACAGGGCTGAACTTGAATAAAAAACACACAGGAAGGCCGAGATGGACAACAAAGATGGAAGATAAACACATTGTAGTTACGAGCAAACGCATTAGACCACTTCCAGCCACTATGATTAAAGTAGAATTGAATAAAGAAAGAAAAAACTCCAGTATCAGTGTGTGTGGTCAAGAGATGACTACATAAAGTTGAACTAAATGGTTTTATAGCGTGTCAAAAAGCTTTGTTAAAATGTGTAAATAAACAAAAACAGTTTAAATGGGGAAGAGATCATACATTGAGAACATTGGATCAATGGAAAAATGTCTTTTAGAATGATGAAAATTCCTACATCCAGAAGTTTAGAAATGTTCTGAATATTGATCATTTTTCAAAAGCCAAAACAAAGTTTTGATAATCCTGATACCATTTACTAAAAGCTATAAAACAATGTCATAATTCAAACTGCTTTTATAAGGACTTTACATATTAAATATAATATTTTTTTGTAATTTTTTTTTAAAAAAACTTAATATTTTTATCTAATCTCAATATATATGTTTTTTGTTTCTCACATAAAATTGTATATTTTTTCTCACTGGAATTATTATTTTGTATGGATAAATTTGCTATTTTTGCCAAATTTTTTTATATTTCCGTTATATTTTTAAATATAAATGGAAATCTTTCATACTTTTATTACCTTGGTGATTACAATCTAGATAGTGTCCATTTGCATTAAGTGATTGTGTTGCTGTTTTATGCCGACACAAACAACAACTATAATAATTTAATAATTCGTCGAAACTTTTTAAGCAAATACATCTTAACAATATACATGTGATTAAATTTTAATTTATTCACATGAATAAATTAAAATTTATTTTAATTTATTTTAATTTAATGAATAAAAATTTTATTATAGTCTTAGGTTTCATCGGAAGAAATGTTATGCAGCTATGTTATGTTATGCAACTATGTTATGTTACGCAACTGTCTGTCTACTTTTGTTATGTAAAAAATATTGAAATAAATAAATAAAAGGTCAATGCGATAATTTAACAAAACAACAAAATAATTGACAGAGTTATATACTGTTGTGGAGTTTTTTTTTATGTAGAATTATTTTTTGATATAAAATCTATTTTCTTCAAACTTTTCTTTAATCACAATGTTTTTTAAATTAAGAACAATTATATTATTAATAAATATAATGAGTAGAATTAGCAAAATAAAGATATTTTTAAAGAAAATAACACTAATTACAAAATTTAAAAGTAAGGAATTAAAATAATTTGTATTTTATTCTTTTTTTCAACTTTATCTGTTATACTTTTTTTTTAATTTTATCTTTGTAAGGCAATTAAACATCTCAGATAGCATTTAATAACATAAAAAAAGTCTAAATTAAATAAACAGAAATCTGACAAATATCCAAACTAGCTTAGTTGTAAATCAAATATCAAGATATAAAAGTAATGTGAATACCTTTGTTGATTTGCATGAATATCCATTGCGAAGGTATCTGTCTTTTGGACACTAAATGTCATAGCAGTATTGTTTTTATACATATGTACATTTAAATGATAATATAAACATTCACATAAAAAACTGTATTTACAGTTGCTTTATCTCCTTCACAGTACTCTGGCAAATCACATTCATTGGCTGCTTCCCTACATAAAGTTCCTTGAATTCTGAACTAAAATCAAAAAATTATTTTTATAAGTTATGATATACATGCATATAAATCTATATGTATATATATTATATATATATATATATATATATATATATATATATATATATATATATATATATATATATATATATATATATATATATATATATATATGTATGTATATATATATATATATATATATATATATATATATATAAAAATTCAAAAATAGTCAGAACAGTGAAACAAATAGAAAATCCAGTAATTTTTTCTCACAATGTTTTTATTAAAAACAATATAATTACCAAACAAAATTACCAATACAAAATATTTTTTATATATATTTTAAAACTATTAGCACTAGAGCACTACCTTTCAAATAATTATCAGTAGTGCTGTTTTTAGTATTATACAAGATATTTGTATTAAAAACAAAAATAACTTAATTTTTATATTGTTGCTATGGGTAACTATTGATTGTTAAAGATTGAATTGTAATTATATACAGGAAATATCAATTAAATGTATCATGTTTTTGTTTGTGCAAATGCTTTTCATATGATAACAAAAAACTTTCGTTTAAGCTCAAGAAAGACGAAAAGTTGGAAAAAAGGTTCAATTACACTTTCGTGGGCACGTTGACAAGTATAAACATGGTTGTCAAATCGATCAGTTGATAAGCCAGTTCTGCAACTAGAAATATGTCCGTTTATACGTAATCTTAAATTATTAGTTTTACCAGTATATGTTTGTTTTTTGCATGTTAAACATTTTAGGTAATAGATTACATTTTTGCTGTTGCATGTGATGTGACTTTTCACTTTCCAAATGGTTCCGTTAAATGTTTTAAACTTATCTACTTCTTGAAGGTATAGTTTGCAAATTTTGCACCGAACATCTTTGCATTTGAATATGCCGATCTTCTTACTAGTTACTTCAATATTTGAAGAAGTAAGTCTTCTTAGTAAGTTAGGAGGTTGTTTAAAAGCTAATACCGGGTGAATATTAGAAAAAACATTTTTAATTCTTTCATTATAAGATACTTTGAGCAAATGGTTAGCTTCTCTTATAAAAGGTTGGCAATTGAGATTACTATAGAATGTTGTCACTAAAGGAAATATTTCTTTAGATTCCTTTTTTGGTGCTGGTTCTTGTAGTTTTGCATTATGAAATGCTTTTTCAATAATTTCATCAGGGTATTCGCAATCTTTTAACCATGTCTTTAGTTCGATTAGGCGTAATTTTTTGATTTCATAATTAGATGTAAAAACAATTATTCTTTTAGCTAAATTATAAGGAATATTCTTTTTAATGTGAAATGGATGATGACTGTGTTAGTTTAAATAGTCATGGGTGTTAGTTTCTTTATAGTAAATGTCTGTTTGAATTTTATTATAATTTTCAAAAATTATTGTTATGTCTAAAAAGTTAATTACACTGTAGGTACTACCATTTTTTATAAATTCCTTTCCAATAGATTTTGGAAAGAAATTTATAAAAAATTTTTTATAAATTCCTTTTCAAAATCTATTGGAAAGGAATTTATAAAAAATGGTAGTACCTACAGTGTAATTAACTTTTTAGACATAACAATCATTCTTGAAAATTATAATAAAATTCAAACAGACATTTACTATAAAGAAACTAACACCCATGACTATTTAAACTATAACAGTCATCATACATGTATGTATGTATGTATGTATGTATGTATGTATGTATGTATGTATGTATGTATGTATGTATGTATGTATGTATGTATGTATGTATGTATGTATGCATGTATCTATATATATATATATATATATATATATATATATATATATATATATATATATATATATATATATATATATATATATATATATATATATATATATATATATATATACACACACACACATACATTTATGCCAGAAAAGTAAGTTGAAAATACTTGAAAGTATGGTATCTTTCACCATGGGCTGATCTGTGGGGTGTTTATGTAGTGCAAACATAATGAGTTCTTTTGAATAACACAATTTATTAGAAGTCAAAAAATTTATTTAGTTACACTGTACAATTTGAAGTTGGAAGATTATTTATTACTGTTATTCATTTATCAGAGTTTTTAAATTCTAGTTTGCTAGTTGAAAAAAATAATTTCTATTTAATTTCTAACTTTAATTTTAAATATATATACTATAACCTGATAATTAAGAATTAGAACCTGACATTTATTCTGGAATGCCAAAAGTTAAAAAGTTTTGTCACAAGCAACAAATAATTAATGTGTGAACACAAGCCTGTGAATTTTGGCAATAAATTGCTAATGTATTTCTTACTTTGAGTAGATGTGAATAAAATTCGCAAAAAAATTGTCCAATCTGGCGCAGAATGCACAAAATTTTTTTAGTGTTTATTGTTTATCTACAAACTGCTTCTTAAAATTGCATATTCTTCATCCAATACTTTGAATTTCTTCTGCTAATTGTTTTATTTATAGCTGCAGTACTTCTGGAAGGCCTATGAGAGTTTCTATATCTAAAGTTCCTGCTTTTAGCACTAATTTTATGAGTTCTTGGGGACAAAATCTAATCAAAATGGCGCCATTTTTACATACAATTCTAAAAATGGCGCCACTTTTAGAGATTGTATTAAAGATTTAAGTTGACCCCAATAAAAAATAAATGTCTTTTTAAATGTGACCTTTTTCTATTACATTTTAAAATTGCTTTAAAAAGGTATTTTATAACCTGCATCATATCGGCTTAGTGCTTGCTGGAAAAAGTTTTATGTTAGCTTTACCGAAACCAAGAAAATCTGTATCTGCCATATTTGCTAACAAGGATGCTTTGATAGTATCACATTTGATGAATTTATAAATTAAACTAGTTAAAAGAAATCTCACTCAACCATTAAATATGAAATGTATGCTGATAGCAGTTTTGCTTTTACAATGTTTGGTGTATATTAGTAGCTTTTACCATTATGATATTTAGATACCGTTATCATATATACAACATAGAAAGTCTATGTGAAATATCTAAGCTTATGCCTGTTGTTACCTACTTTCAACTTATGTTTTAGTATAACTAGTATAATAATAGTGTAATAAATAGTAGTATAATAGTGTTGTTGCATTAAAATCAAATTCTTATATTACACATTTTATTTTTAAAATAATTGACTTTTATAATCTAGTGGTGAATTTCCCTTGAATCAGACTGTTTTGGATCACAGTCATAAAGAATGGTTATTGAAATGATGTCACTATGCTCTCAAGGCAGAAGTATTAAAAGTGCATAAAAAGGCTTTTATGCAATTTTAGTACTTCTGTATGTGTGTGTGTATATATATATATATATATATACATATATATATATACATATATATATATATATATATACATATATAGATACATACATGTATATACATATATACATATATAGATACATACATGTATATACATATATACATACATAGATACATACATATATATACATTCTATATATTCTACATATATATATATTTATATATATACAAAGAAGCTTATTAATATATGAAGAAGTATGTAGATTATATATTCCTATAACACTATAAACACTAAACAAGCAAAAAATTAATGCACCAAAATGGTAAAAAGAATGCAAAAAATTACTTAAGCATATAAAGAATAAAAAAAATGAAATTCGTATTGTCATTAATTAATAAGAAAAAAAACTAACTTAAAACTTCTTTTCGTATGATAAATCAAAACAAAAACTAAACTAGAGCGTCATTTAATTTTTGTTTTGACAAACACAGTATTTTAAACACCAACAACAACCAAATAAGATGATTTCTAATATATTTAACAAACATTTTCAATCAGTCTTCATAAGTAATAAAAATAATGAACTTTCTTAACTTGAGAACCGTTCCTTAAGTCAAGCAAATGATAACGCAGATCTTAGTTTTTGTGAAACCGCATTATTACAGAAACTAGAAAATTTAAATATTTACAAATCAATCGGAATTGATGGCATAAGTCTATATGTTCTAAAAAACTGTGAAACGCCATTAAAAATGTCATAAAAATAATTTTAATGAGAAGTTTTAATTCAAATTCAAACTGAGGCAATGGAGCCAGGCAAACATTAGGTCACTACATAAAACCCGTAGTCCACTTATTGCAAGTAATTGCAGGCCAATTTTGCTTTTTCAGTCATAAGTAAATGAATAAGAAAGTATAATTCATGACTCCATGATAAAAAATTTAATAACAACTAATCTTATCATGTCCCAACAGCATGGTTTTGTGCCAAAGAGTTGTCACAAAATTGAGTGTCAAGACTTTGTTAGTTCACCTTTACATAACAAACATCCAGTTGACATTTTGTCTACTGATTTCGCAAAAGCATTCGACACTGTATTACATGAACATCCATAAAAATTAAATCGGACAGTTTTACAAAGATCAGTACTTGGACTGCTTTTATTCACAATATTCATAAATGACCTTGAACTAGATGAAATTGAGAAACTAAGAAATGAATTAGAAAATGATATAGATAAAATAGCCAAATGATGTCACGTATGGAAAATCAAACTTAATGTAAGTAAATGCAAACTAATGCATTTGAGTACCTATAATAAAACAACAGAATAGACATCCAAAAAATCTTATCTATGAATACACTATCTTAGACTACGATCATAACATACAAATTAGAATTGAAGTTTCCAATTTAAAAAAAGGACCCAGGCATTATTAAATATACTGATGGAAAATACAGCCAACATATCAATTACTGCGCTAACAGAGCTAACAAAATGCTAGGTTTAATTAAACACTTTTGAATTCTACACCATCTCAATTGCTAAAATATCATATAAATCCTTTGTTCAAATTTTCGAATGTGCAACACCAATCTGGAATCCATCAAAAAAATTCAATATATCATCTTTTGAAGTATTTCAAAGAAGAGCAACTTGAACAAGAAGCTTCTTACAACTAATTTATGAGTTACAATTAAAAAAGGTTAATAATTAATGCTAGAAACTCGTAGGTCAAGAGAAAATTTAATTGACTGCTTCAAAATTGTCCACGGTTTAATAAAAGTACATCTACGCCAAAAATAACAATAAAACAGGAAGACTTAGTGGAACAACCTGCATCAAATTCTATTTAAAAAGGAATTAATAAAAGAATGTTGTCCATTAATAGAGAGTTTTAGGCCTACTAGAAAAGTCACTGTATAGAGTTGGCTTCCTCTATCTATTGCACTATCTAAATCAGTGAAAGTATTCAAAAAAAGTTATACAAATATATTAAATGCAAACATAAAGTCACCGGTTTATATATAGAGTGTGCTAATTGCACACTTTTTGTTTAACATTATAAGCATTAAAATTTTTGTTATAAATTATTTTAATTGTTATTTTGTTAAATTTCAGCAATAAATAGTTATTATTATTATTATTAATAATGAATATATAAATCCACTTTTATTTATATATAGGGAGGTATTTTAAATGTGCATATCTTCTCTTTTTTTTTACTTTTCTTTACCTATTTTATTTCAAATTTTATTGTTACAGTCACTGAATGAACTATTTGCACATGTAGGCAGTGGTGTGTATAATTGAACAAAGAGTTTTAGTTTGGGCAAGCAGTAAGTTAGGAAAAAATGTTGAAGTTAGTAAAAAAATAACTACCAAACAGGATGAACTACAACAATCAGGATTATCTAAATGACTGCATTGTGTGCTGGCTTTCAAAACACAGTTATGTGGTTCGCAACAATCATCACCCTTTCTTTTACACATCTAAAAATTCAAAGCATATATTAAAATATATTGACTAAATAAATTTAAAGAACATAAAAACTTCAAAAATTAGGTTTAGAAGACAATTTTTCTAATAATTTATATTTACTTCATGTTTTAACTACATTTTTAAAACCAGTGTATAATTAAGTATAAAAGAAATATAAATAAATGAAAAACTCAAAATCAGCTTATGAAACATATGTAGTTTAAAACTGATTAAGCTTTGTACAAACATAAAGTTAAAAACATCCAAGAAATCTAAAATATTGCAACAACAAAAATTATTTTTTAAATATAGTTTAAAACTTATTTTGAATTTCAAATGAATCATAACTTATGCAATATTTTTTCAAGTAAATTGTTTCTATAAAAATTAATGTATCTACAAGTTTAACTATAGAAAAAATCAATATCTAAAAAATATGGAAGAATTGAGATCTTCAAATACAACAAAGAAAGTATATAAATTAAGCATATAAAACTAGCTACATGCAAAACCTACATTGAATCAAAAGATCAAATTTACAAATACACGCATTTTTAGATGTGTATGTAATCCTCATAAAATGCACCACATGCTATATTTTTAGGATGTACACCTCATGCTAAATATCTATTTCAAAGATCTAAAACACAATTTACTATCAAATCCATTTAGGTTGTGTGACTAGACTTTGGACTTGTTCAAACATTGTTAGATTTAATATTTACTATAGTTATTATTTCATTTATAAATATATACAATATCTAGGTATTTATAAGAATTTACAAAAACCCGCTAAAGATTTTACAATCCCTAGTTATTTATATGAATTTACAAAAATCTGCAATTTAAATCTGCAAACATCTGCCTCAGATTAATCAGCAACTTTTTTGATTATTCTGAGGCAGATGCCTTCAAGACATTTTGAGGGCTGATTTGAACATAGGTGCTTGTTACATATGATTGCTGCATGTTTCTCTATGGTCAAAAATTTCATGAATCGAGCAATAGAAATATTGCAAAACACAGGCTTAGTGTAAGCCATATGCAAAAAGACTAGGCAATGGATACCAGACGTTCCAGCACTAAATTTCTGATGGATGTTTTTGAAATGAGTATTCCACTCAAGGTCATTTTGTAAGGTCACACCGAGGAGTTAGTGAAAAAGTTGGGTTTGAAACCTACTGCCTGCAACAAGTATTGGCAAACCCTTATAACCTTCTGAGGAGAAATCAAATAAGTTTTTGCGTTGTTGACATGCATTTTAGCACTTAATGACTGAGTTAGCAAATTATTAACCTTTTCCTGCAAATTATTTCATTACGCACAGACTCTTCTGGAACTCTACTAGTGGTATTGGTTCAAGGAACTTTGAAGACCACAGGAAAAAAAGGTCCAAATAACTACCATTGGTAGAGCGTTATTTGTACTGTTATAAGGACCAGACACAAAATCAAATTAAGAAAGATTAAACTTTTTCTGAAGGGAAGAAATTAACCACTGCGATTGAATGCAATCTTCTCTAATATCTTTGCAGTGCTGCAAAGATAAAAAAAAATTTTTATAATGAGAATTATGAGATTTTTTTTCCATTCAGATGGAAACTTGAGTTGGGCAAACCTTTGAATGTAGATTAGTGTTAGGGAGGGAATGGAGGGGATGGGGGGTTCCCAGCCAAAATGGTGGCGTGATTTCTTAGGATTGTTCCAGGTGTACCATCTGGTCCGTTAGCTGATGATTTAATTTTTGTTACTTTTAGGTAGACATCATGTTCACTAGTTGCATGGAATGTGACAGGATCATATTTCTTTTTAGTGATATCAAATTGATCTATATCTTCTGGTTTGAACACTTTTGCAAAGATATCATTTAATGAAATGGCTTCTGAGAGAGTAAAAATTTAAGGTTTTTCACGTGGCTTTATAATATTGTTAAAGGCATTCTGTTTCTTTTTGATAGTAGAATCTTTATTAAATTTTGTAAGACCATGCGATTGCTTTGATCTTGTTATTGCTGTTGCTAGTTTTTTTTTCAGGGCAATATACTTCTGATGTTTTTTTTTAGTAAGCACAATCTTTGTCCCTCATTAGAACTTTAATTGAGCAGTTATCCAAGAAAAATTGTCGCTTCTTATTTTAGCGGGTTGAAGAGGGTAATATATGTTAATCATTTCATATAAATACTTGCTACAACAAGAAACCATGGAATCAAAATCATCATAACTTTGAAATAACTTTGACCGAAATAATTATCATAATTTTGAAAGAATGTTGATCATAAAAAACAGCAAGAGCTTTAGCGGTGAATTTTCTTATAGAAATCTTCCACAATTTGGAAGGCAACACCTTAAAAGAGACCTACAAAACTGTACAGTGATCAGAATGGCCCAGTCAGCTGAGTTTTTTTGCAATGTTGTACAGCTCAGGTACATTTTTGGCAATGATATCGAGAGTATGGAAAATGGTAAAAGTTGACTAAGCAAATAAGAAATAAGAAAACCTTTATAATAATTTCGGAGAGTATTAATGTCCCCTTATTTTAATGTCATTAATGTGACTTATACACAGTATAAGTCTCTCAAAATTAAAAAGATTTTGATCAATACAAGCTTGTAACAATTTCAAAGTTTTTAGATAGATAGATGCCCCAATATGGATGATAAACAGCAATGATAAGCATGTTTAGGGCTAGAAACCTGAATGCAAGAATATTTGTTTTCAATAAATTGGAAACTTTCACTTCCAATTGACAAAATTCAAAAATAGAACAGAAATAGATTACCAGTCCACCACCATTTTTATTTCTATCCTTTCTTAGCAGAGAATAGTCACTCAAGCCGACTAAACTATTAGGAATAGTTGAGTCAAGCAAGATTTCACTAATAACTAGTATGTTGAATTTATTATTGTTGTTTTTTAACCTGAGCTTGTCGACTTTGTTTAGCAATGGTGGGCATTAACAACTAAAATTGACGAAATTTTTTTGGGGGATCAATAGCAATATTTTTAAAACAAATACTTAGCTTGGGAGGCTGACTATCATGATTATTTAAGCACTTGACATAGGTGTTGAGTTTAGGCCTTGAAGAGGCAGGTGCATTGTTGTCAGTATATAGGTTTTTGGCAGCAGAACTTATGATTCTTTCTGGGCTAGTACTATTATTATTGCTTCTGTGTGTATAGCTGCAGTTCCAAATTTTAAAATGAAATAAAGTTTTACAACAACTTCTTGTTAAAACTTTGTTTAGTATGTTTATACATAATTTTTTAATTTAATATAATAATTAAATGTTTATATTTAATAAAAGTGGTACCATAATACCAACATCCTACCAAACAAAATACTAACACCCTGTGTAGAACTTCTAAATACTAACACTCTGTGTATGAAACTTAAATTGTTTTAATATTATAGTTATTGGCATATATTTTTAGTATTTAGAACTTTCTAAGTACTTTTTAGTACTTTTGAGTCTTATTGTGATAACTGCCATCAAGACTTATGAGTCTTTTGTAATTATTGACATTGTATCAAGTGCCATTAAAAGTTTTCGAAATTGATTTGTAGCGAAATGTTAGTTCTTTTATAAAATTATATAAAATGAAATTAAAAAAAAAACAAATTATTTCACAACAGTAAAATAAAAATAAAAAGGCAAGAAAATGAACGAGAACAACTCATATGACCAATAATAAGTTACAAAATATCTTGAGCAATTTAAATAATTTTGTGATAATCTAAAAAAGCAAATTAATTGGTCTTCATGTTCAGTTGGATCAAATGTAGATTACTTAATGTGAAACAAAAATACATAGGCTCATTATAAAATATTGTTTAGCCTACGCATTCTAGGTAAATTTTTAAAATGATAATTCAAATACCTCCTTGGTAAGTTGGCCCCTTTAAAACTAATGCCAACAAATCTTATATTTTAATTTATACAATCAGAATCTATTTCATCAGACCAAAACTATCATCCTGATACTAGTAAAATGTTATCTAGTACAACCTAAGAGAAGTTTACTCTGACTTAGAACAACCTCCTGTTTTAGGACTCATGGTTAAGTAAAGGCTAGAGATGGTGTCTTAATAAAAACAAATTTAACTTGTAAAAGTTTTCCTAGATGTTTTGTTGACCAGATTTGCATTCTTTTTATACCTAATAATTTGGCATAGATGTATCTCTGTTTCATTGTTTCTTGCTTAGAATGATGAATGTTCAATCATTTAGATTCTACTCATTAGTTTTCACTTGCACTTTCTTGGTAGCAACTCTTTTTTCTTATGGTCAAACCTTAGGTCGTCAAGTCCTACAAATCTTATTGTGATAACTGTCATCAAATCTTATTGTAATAACTGTCATTGAAACTTATTTAGAGTGTATATGTGTTTCATAGTTTCCGCTTAGGATGATGAATATGATCTCTACATTCACTTGTACCTTTTAGGTTACTATACAACTTTTTCTGTTATCTCTTAATGAGAGTACATGTATAAAACTTAGTTTAATGGTACTAAAGCCAGATAGTAATACGGTTTTCTAAACATTGTGCTAGATTTTAACTATGCTGATTACATTAACAAATAAAATATTAGATCATTAGCGCCATTTTGTGCATAAATGGTGTCCCTATTAGTGCTTTTGCTGTGAATTGTCAAGGCAATATAAAAAATTCTGTGTAACAAATTTAGGTGTATTAGCTGGATTAAAACAAATAAATAGCTTATTGCTATTTATTTGTTTCAACAGACGAAAATAACTTTTTATCTGTTCAATCAAAATTGACTAAACACTATTTATGAAACTATTTTAAATTCATTATTTTACCTTTAGAATTCAGCCAATCACCTTTAAATCTCAGTGTTGATGGCTACTATCATTTAATTCGCAAAGACTCCAATAGTCAAATGCTTGGTTTAGGAATATAATTAATATAGCATTATATCAATTCACTAATTTATTATGAAATCAGGATTGAATCCTCTGATTATTCTGTATGTGCATTTAATACCTCTTTACTCAATAACATTTCTTTTTGTAATTTATGACTCTCCTTCTTTCCAAGGCTGCACTCTTTTTAATGTTATTTCTGGTGATCTTGTTGTTGATGGTGATTTACTCATCACACTAGTTTGGCATTAGTACCACAGATCCCGCTTACACTAAAGTTCAAAATATTTGTCTTTCTTACTCTTTTACTCAGATAGTTAAGCAAATAATTTGTTTTGTAAATTGTTTTTTATACACATAGATCATCCAGACTGTATTTTGAAAATCCGGAAAATTATTTTAGTAAAATGTCCGGTAAAATCCGGAATATGTTTTCCTCTTTGCTTTTAGCTGGAATGTTTCTAATTTTTTTTCAAAATTGTCTTAGTCTTGTATGAGTGATGAGTAAAAAAGGTTAAAAAGTATATTACAAAAATATATACCTTAACTTGTATGTATGGAAAACGTTTTGGATATCTGGAAAAACTAAAAGTTGAGAAATATCTGGAAAAAGATAATCCTAGCACACAGCTTATATCACTTACACCTTGATTTGTATTTTTTCTCTGGCCTTAACTTATGTTCAGTTTCTTCTTGTTCTTTTATTGGTGAGAAGAAGATGCCATTATCTCACTAAAATTTTTATTTCATAATACTTCATCAGAGTCACTCTATCATCCCACTAACAGTAGTAATCTACCTTAAGACTGACTTTCTTTTAGTGGTTAGGACGGATTCTTTTAGTGTTTTTTTTTTTGTAATGGTTCTTGGGCTGATTACTTTGTCTGCACTCCCAACCTAATATTATGTGCTCAACAATGCATGGAAGCTTTTAAACCTTCTTGATGCTTTTAACTTAAGCCTCGTGCAGCTGGTATTTCTAATCCTTGCATTCATCTTTTTACCAGAACAATTCTCTTGTGAACACACATTTTTTATTATTGCTTGAAATCAGTTAAAAAAATTATTGTCAAATGTTAAGGTCTATAGTTCTTAGAATATAAAATCTTGTACATCTCAGAAGCTTTTAGAAACTTTTAGAGAATTTATTATAGAGTCAGTAACAATGGCAAGTCTAACATTCTATGTCTCAAACTCTAAAGATGGCTTTGACCACTGTTGATCCAACAACTTTCTGACAATCGATACAGATTTTCATCTTCTTTTTCTACTGTTGACAAAATTAATGGTGCCAAAAAAATATATTATCAAATATTACATTTTATTATTTGAGTTTTATTTAGTTATGTCAAGTAAGCTATAATACAGTTGTTTATTTGTAAGTAAGTTGTAATAAAAGTTATAATTTCCAAAAAAAAACACTGACATTTTTCTAATATATCACAATCCACACATTTTAAATCATAACCTACACATCATGAAAAATCTAATGATGATTACCAATTATTATGGTTAAATTAATCAACTTCTAAGGGACAAAGGAAAACTGTATAGGAATATGTTTTTTTTAAACAACATTATAAAAACCTCTAATGTTCCACAATCACATTCTTCACCTTCTTCTTGAATTCCATTGCCACATACTTTTGTCATTGACTAAATAAAAATTAACTTTACCCATAGTAAGTTATAGTAGTTTAAACTAGAAGTTTAAATTTTAAATCTAGAAAATTAAAAATACATACATAAGTAGGGATATCTTCAAGACAACTATAACGATTTTCCGAAGCCATATTTATATACTCTTCCATATTACAGGTCGAGAAACCAGGCCTGCCTGTTCTAAAATTTAAACAAAAAAAATAAAGAGAGGAAATAAAAAAAAAAAAAATTGAAACAAAGAAACAAAGCAATAAACGCTTCAATTCTTTCTAAACAATTACAATTTTAACTTTTTTTAAATCAATTTAATAAAGTTTTAATGTTGTTAAGATGAAGTTGTGAAATGAAGAGTCAGAATAAAGAAAAGAGAATTGGAATAATGAAACTTTATATGCAGGAAACAAAGTGAGAAAGCTTATCTGCGGTGAATAAGGTTTATGGGAAAGCAAAGTTTATAATCTATAGTGAATAGAAATTACCTATTCAGTGTGTCCATTTAGGAAAAGCTGCTCACCTCTCTGGTGTATTGGTTAAATATTTAAGGTTTCATTATTTGCAATGCAATTGTACATGAAGTTAAATGATGATGATGATAAGTTTGCTGCATTGCAATGAGATAAATTGTCATTTGCCTAAGTTCAATAATTGTTATTATACAATAAACTCAGTGTCTGGTGAGGGTAATATATTTAGAAGCAAGTTATAGTTGAGTGTCCTTTGATAGAAGCTTTTTTTGTATCATTTTTACTTCTCAAGATCAAGGTGGCCATGACAGTTAGGAAAGCTGCTCATTTTTTTTTAATTTTTTTGAAAATTTGCAACAAAAACATTTGTATGGAACTAACTTTTTATGACCAGAACTAAAATTTACTTAGATTTTAAAACGAGATAGGTACAGTCCTATTCCATTATAACAAATTACTACCCTCTAAAAACAGCCCATTAGAAAACATAATGGATTGCAAACCATCGTTAAATAAATGGAGCAATCCATTACCAAAACAAGCAAAAATTAACAACTATTTACACATTCTTCAAAACCCTGTTGATTCAATGAATTTCTCTGTTTCTTTCAAAGACTCATGGGTAATTTTTATACTATAAAAAAATGTGCTTTTTTTGACTAAGAAAAAGACTTTTTTTTAGATCGTTTTGTGGAAAAGTTAAATCTTATCACTACTTCTTAACATACATACTAACCCTAACATTAATTCAAATCTTTTTTTAAAGATATAGACGAACTTATTTTTACTTCATTGGGTTGAATAACTTTCAGGTATTACAGTTAAATTATTTGTTTCTTGACATTGTTATTGTTACTGTATTGTGTCAGATAAGTGTTAATTATTGTTACTATAATGTTCAAGACTAATGTGTATTAGTATAACTCTTTTTAATGAAAATATTTTTAAATTCCTTTATTTTAAATTCCTTTATTTCAACGGAATATCCATTATACTAGTGTAATAAATTAATTTTTTTTAACTAATATGAGGGTGGTTAAGTGTGAAAAAAAATTTTCAATTTTTATTAGGATGCTAAAAATTGGAACCGAAGCAATTCAAAACATTCAGAATCTGAAAATATAGTCTTGTTTCTCTCATAATGATAGAATATAGTTGATTTTGAGATCCACAAAACGAACTTGACAATAAAAAAAGGTAAAGGCAACTATAGCACTAGAAAAATCTGATTTAAAGGAAAAAAATTTTGGGTTTTGACTACTTTAAAGATCATACTTTACAAACAAATTTTGTTTTTTTGTTTAACGAAATTTTGATTAACCAAAATGTTAAAATCCTTAATTTTATCAGACCAATATTAACGGATTTTAATCTGTTAAAATTTTAATCTATTATTTTAACAGAAAATCTGTTGGTGTAATGTAAAGATAGATTGATCTGTTACCCAATCTATTGTATATAATGGTTTTTTTTTAAAGTATGTAATAACTAAAAATTATAATTTTTATCTTTGTTTGTTTTTGTTTTTTTAATTAAAAAAATTGATAAAATTGGATATAGTACATTAAAACCAAAGTTAAAAAATTCAGAAAACAAAATTTAAAATAAAAATGCTTTAAATTTTAAATTAAAATGCATTTTAAAGACATTGCAACTCTTTGTTTACAATGTCTTATATTCAAAAAATGTGTTTTAAAATGATCTTTGTGTTGCATAAACAATTTAAAAAATGTTTTAAAATGAAACTGAAAACTTTTGATTTACTTAATTCTTAAAATATTTTATTTTATTGTATATTTTTTTAATGCTTAAAAGTTTTGTTTTACACTTTATATATATATATATATATATATATATATATATATATATATATATATATATATATACTTAATTCTTAAAATTTATATACTATATATATATATTTTAAGAATTAAGTATACTTATATATATATATATATATATATATATATATATATATACTTAATTCTTAAAATATTTTATTTTATTGTATATTTTTTTAATGCTTAAAAGTTTTGTTTTACACTTTATTTATATATATATATATATATATATATATATATATATATATATATATATATATATATATATATATATATATATATATATATATATATATATATACTTAATTCTTAAAATTTATATACTATATATATATATATTTTAAGAATTAAGTATACTTATATATATATATATATATATATATATATATATATATACTTAATTCTTAAAATATTTTATTTTATTGTATATTTTTTTAATGCTTAAAAGTTTTGTTTTACACTTTATATATATATATATATATATATATATATATATATATATATATATATATATATATATATATATATATATATTTATATATATATATATATATATATATATATATATATATGATTTTTAACTTAATAAACTTTTTTATAACTGATATACTTTTATTGTTATTTCAATTTATAATAAATTCACAAATCAACTTTTCAATCTAATAATGAAATTATATCACCACACTTAGGAGGAGCAACATATACTAATCTTCAAGAGTTAACAAACAAATTCTGAACAACTTTATTTTAGCTTTAAGCAAGATTCATGTTAATCAAGATGGTTGATACATTGATTTATTATAAAAAAGTATTTTTGATATATGTTTCATTGAGTTGTTAATTGAATCGTTTTTTATTTACCATTAAAAAGAGCATTGAGATATAACTTTAGGTTAAGAGAAAGTTTGTTAGTTAATCTCTTTCAAGACTAGTGTTGTATAAAGAATTAATAACTTGTTGAAGATATTTATTCAACTTGTTTAGACCTATCCATTTTAAACTGTATTGAGTTAGATTGCATTTATAGTAAATTTTAAACAAGTTATAGCAGAAACCAAACTCCTCGTCTTTTAAAGAGATCTTTAAAAGGCGACGAGTTTGAAAAGTAAAGTTGAGAAAAATTAAATTTTTTTATCAAAATTCAACCCGCTGCATTTTAGTTTAAATATGAGAACAAGGTTCACATAAAAAATGTTATAAAATTAGTTTTTATGTTTTAAAAGTAATTGTGAATATTCTTTTTGAATACTTTCATAAATTTAATTTTGAAGTTTGTAAAAAAATCACTTTTAAAAAAACATAGTAAAAATGAGCAAAAAATAATATTTAGTCTTAAATATGTACCTGGTGCCTTTGTTTCCCATAAAACATCCTCTTGGTGATAAACACTCACAATATTTATCTAAAAAATACAAAAATTCAAAGTACTTAAATAAAATTTAAAGTATAACAAATAATTTTTATACTTTATCACCACTGTGAAACCATATTAATTTTAACTTGGTTAAAATTAATATGGTTTCACAGTGGTGATAATTACAAATTAAAATCTCTAGTATGTTAGAAAAATCATTGACAAAAATTGTGTATTAAGTGATTGCCTTCTTCTTGTGGATAAGATGTACTGGCATTACATTAAGATGTAAAAGCAGCCCAATATCAAAGTGGTAAATAATTTGGCGAAGATTGAGAAAATAATCTTTGTAAAGAAGTGCTATGATTGTAGGGCTTCAAAAACTTATTCTTATGTTTTGAAAGCCTAAAGTTTGCATAACAGATTTATGTTTGAAAAAAGAAATCGATGAGTGTATTAAATCGGGGCACAAAACTGCATTTAAAATATTAGCTATTTTTACCAACAACTATTTTACCAATGTTTATGCATTTATAAAGTTTTATTAAGCATATGCTAGAGATAGAAAACTATTTATTTATCATACTGCTTTTTAAAAGAGTATTTAAAGCATACTAATAATATGATATACTCCATTTTATAAAAAATATAGAAACGTAAAAAATATAGAAAAGAAAAATATAGAAAAAAAAATATATAGAAACATAGAAAATATAGAAAATAAAAAACTTATAGGAATAACTTGTTGAGTGCAAAAAAATATGTTTTCCCCTTCTTTTTCACTTTTCAAGAGATTAAGTTAAAGTTACTGCTGGTTACATTTTAGGGAATATATTTCATAAAGTTTATAAAAAGATCAATTACTAAACAGGAACTTTTAGATTTAAAAAGCAAGAAAAATTAATTATCAAGTCACTTAACTTGGAAACAACAAACAAGTTGTCAACCTTACATTGGCAATATATGACGAAACAACTGCAGCTGCAATATTAAGTTATTTTCCTAAAAGAATTAATGCAGCACAGTTTTCATCATTATTTTATAAGTTATTTATCACACTTAATTTAAAGCAGAAACTTAATTCATCCAATCAACTCAGCAATGCTGCTGTGAAAGGTGATAACAAACCCACACTTTATAGAGAAATTGCAAACTGTATTGAAATTCAATCAAAATGTAAATACATAAACAAAATGTTTATGTATTTATTTAATATGTTATGCAAATACATTAACATTTTACATTAACCAAACAAACTTCTCATGCTCTAATTTCAACACAACAATCAACTGTATTTCTTATAAATGATTTGCTTGAAGAAGGCTATACATTTGTTTTTACAACCAGTTTACAAAGTGATCCTTTTGAGCTAGGTTTTAGTAAGTTAAATGACCAGTAGAAGACTTTTTTGTGAGTCTTTTAGAAATATGCAATATTAAAAAGATTTTGATGATGATCAATAAATTTTATACAGAGGAGAACCTACATATCCAATTCAACCTCTGATTTTATTTGTCATCTTTTTAGAATACTATATGTTATTTCTCCTATATTAATCAAACAATTAAAAATTTGCAGAACAAATTTAAAAGATTTCTTATAGCAGTGTTTATTTTACTAGTGAAAATCACTAAAAGTGGATAATCAAATATAATATAATCTCACATTGTTAATAATATTTTTTATAACAATTTGCAAAAAGAAATTACATATTCAGTAAGGAAAGATCAAGTGAAAGAATTCAAAAAAAGACAAAGACCAAATAAATATTCCTAGTTAAAGATATTTCTACTTATAATTTCAATTATAATAAATACAAAATAACAACCCTTTGACATTATTTTCCATAGAGAGCTTTAGGCAATCTTAGCAGCATGTATGTTTGTTGTTTAGAAGGATGTTGATACATAGCTATCTGGAAACCTATTTCAGTATTCTGTGTTATTGAAATAAACTGAAGCAGGCAATTAATTAGCAAAAAATCCAGTACAAAATAATGTAAGTACTCAAAGAAATTCTAACTATGATTTAATCATTTCAATAAAATAAGAATAAAACATTTATTGTGCTAACAAGACTCTTAACCATAACAAGAACTCAATACATTTCTATACATTAGCCAAAAAAACTGGTCTCAATTTTTTACAGAAAATGCAACAAATCAGACTGTGTAATTTAAGTAGGCCATGAACAGAAAAAAAATTACTTCGAAGACCATGAATATTAGTGAATGATAGATTCAGAGAACTTAGTGATGATGATGGTTTTTTGTTTTACAGTTTTTCATGAACAAACAATTTAATTCTAGTGTGACTTGCGGCCAAATGCACATTTTTAACAGCTGTATCACTATAATTTCAATAGAAATTTATATGATTAAATAAGTTTTATACTATGGTGAGAAATAAATAAATAACTAATTTTTTTTAAACGTCAACGATTTTTAAAGCCTAATTACACTGAAAGTATTTATTCTTATCAGCTTTTTTTGTTAATAACAAGTAGAAATTAATAAATGGGAGGAGGGGGTTAAGCACCTAAGAGTACCTCTTAGCATTAATTTTTCACAACAATAAAAACACATTTTTTATTCTGGAAAAGATAAAAGAAATATTCATGATTAGAAACAAGAGAAAGAAGAAACCATGGGGTAAAGTGAGACTTGACTTAAAACCAACGAAAAAGTATAAAAACTTAAATACTTGTTTAGGAGATTCTAAAAGAGATATAACTTTTTGAAGAGAGACAAAATACATCAGTCCAAGTACTGTCATGAAGAAAACCTCAAAAATAATTCCAGTCAGTTTTAAGGTAATAGTAAAAAGTGAGATGATATGGTAATTGTGATAAAGAAGTTGTTCATAACATGATCTGAACCACCTTAAGAAGAAGATAGAAACTGAGTACAAGCTAGGGTAAGAGAAAAAATGCAAACCAAGAAAAAGAGATAAATGATTAGACTTGTCCGGAAAAATTAACTAACTGAGTATGAGATTGGGAAAAAAATATATTTTGAGCTTTAAATTCAGCAAAGTTAGTGATACAAGAGCCATGCTATTTAGTGTGATGAGCATTAAAGTCACCAATAACAACATTTAGTGAAGGGATAAAAACAAAGGACTTTAAGGTGAAGAGATAAGGGCCTTAAAGATGAAGGTGAAGGGATAAAAAGAAAGGACTTGGACAATTTGGTTAGAAACAATAACGAAAGAATCTTGAGAAAAAGGAGAACAATAAAGAATAAACAGGAAATGATCGAGTGAAGAGATGCTAGGCAAAAACACATAAGAGTATAGTCAGGGGATTCAAACTTGATTTCACAACATTAGGGTGAAATGATACATGAGCATATACTCGGGTAAAACATGTAACTATTGAAGTCTTCGCAAATTAAAGGATAACAGCCATTAAAACCCAGATCCAAAATGAAACAGCCAAATTTAAACAAGGTTCACAACGAGAAAGTAGGTTTAACGAATTTTGCAAATGAATTTTATTCTGCTTTTTGGTTTATTCTTTTCTACTTCATTTTTATATAACCATATATTGAAACAACTTGGTAATAATAATTTTTTTGATTAAAGGGATTCCCAAGTGCAAAGACAAGTTGTGTTCATATCAAAGAAAATGTTATAAATAAAAAGTTTTATTGATTAAAACTGCATACCAATAAAACTAAAGTTGCCATTTTAATTGAAGTTTGCATTCTCTATTTTTAATTGGTTCTTGAAGTCTTTATAATATATGCGGCAATCTGTAGACTGCATAATTTATTTTACGTGCCTTTATTTCATAACAGTTTCAGTATAAAATGTCAATGTGGATTTTTTTAAGATATCAAAGTATTTTTTATCCGACAAGCAAAAAATCATCTGTATAATTTTTCACTAAATTCTAAAAAATATTCATAATACAATTAAAAATAAAACAATATATTTGGTTAATCAATCCTCAGGATTATTCTTAAATTAATATATCTTTTATAAAAGATTTGCAAAAAGATTTGCAAAAAGATTTGCAAAAAGAAAAAGATTTTATAAAAATATAAAAATTTATATATTTACTTATTTAATGAACTTTTTAAAATAAGCTTTATTTGTTGAACGAATGAAACATGATTAAATCTATTAATTTTTCCTGTTAGACATAATATTGGTTTAGTGCAGTGGATGTTATATTGGTGTTATTAGTGCAGTAAATGTTATATTGCTGTTATTAGTGCAGTGGATGTTATGTTGCTATTATTAGTGCAGTGGATGTTATATTGTTGTTATTAGTGCAGTGAATGTTATATTGTTGTTATTAGTGCAGTGAATGTTATGTTGCTGTTATTAGTGCAGTGAATGTTATATTGTTGTTATTAGTGCAGTGAATGTTATGTTGCTGTTATTAGTGCAATGAATGTTATATTGTTGTTATTAGTGCAGTGAATGTTATGTTGCTATTATTAGTGCAGTGGATGTTATTTTGTTGTTATTAGTGCAGTGGACGTTATATTGGTGTTATTAGTGCAGTGCACTGTGGAAAATAGTACAAAAACTTACAATAAATGTTTTTTTTTGCAAATTTCAATTTCATTACTGAAATTATATCTTAATTTTTTTTAATAGTTTAATAGTTAATCTGATATAATGTTGGAACTTCAGCAAATTTTATGTAAGATTTATGTATAAAGATAATTTTTGAAGCCTTACTATTTCATATTTTTGTAAATGTTCAATTGAAACTTATTGGCTTTATCACTTCAAAAGTTATTTTCTATAAAACTTTTTATGAATAATTATAAAGTATTATACATTTTTGAAAGCATTGTGTTGTAGAGATATTAGAACAACTTTTATTTTTGATTATATGGTTTTGTTTACTTATAATTAATTGAACTATAAATTTAGCTAGAAAATAAAAAATCTTATTATTTTTGGCAGTCGCCCACATTTCCCCACGCTTCATTTTTATAATTGATTTATAGCTTAGGTGTCTATAAAAATGATTTATTAAAAATCAGGTGCAGATACATGTGGTTTCCAAAGTTATAGATAAAAAAAGTGATAAAAGTCAGAAAAGAGAAAATTGCTTTTTATCGTGGTTTCAGACTATACCTGTTTATAACAATAGTTTTGCGTAAGTTTTTTTGTCAATTACTTATTGAGAATTAATTTTGATGGACATACATTCTATTTTTTTTGCATTTTAAATCACCATTTAAAAAATAATATATACAAAGTTGAAAAACTTATATCACTGCAACAAATTTACAGTGGAAATACTTCGATTACTTTTTAAAATGACAACTTTCAGGTGTTTGAAACGTAAACTGTTACTTTCCTATATTGATGGAGGAAGGTCAATTGAGACATTATCAATAATTTAAAAAAAAATTATCAAGTTTCTCAGGATACCTTGTGTTTCATTAGTGACATTCGCATTATTCCGTCGTTTTATTAAACGATGGATCAAGGCGTCACGGAAAGTGGCGCCTTATTTAATAACAGTAATTAGTTAGATACTGAATATAGCGTATTTTTTAATTAGTTAGTTTCTGAATATAGTGTACTCGAAAAACGCAATAACAGACCCCACACCATCTACTATTGTGTCTGATGGAAATTTGTCATAGTATTTTATTAATTTTGTATAGTAAGCGGGAATGTGATGACTCCTCTGGCCAAAAGAGAGTACAAGCAGAAACTTCCAGAGGAATCTGAAGTTATTTCTAATGCAAATTTATTTATCATTTCTTTGGTACCAATCAGACTAGTTGATGAGGTAACTGGCGCAGTTGTTTGGCATAATCCAGCTTCTTTGTCTGTACATTTTTGTCGAATTATATGCGTTAAACTTTGCAAAGAGACTCTTGAGATAAACTAATGTTGTTATAAATGAAATAAAAAGCCAAGTATACTCTTTATGGCTATCTATAATAAAAAAAGTTTTAAAGGAATATAAGGGAAACATGAACTTTTTTAAACAATGATAGATAAAAAAGTGGCTCAGGCATGAACGGATACGCCTTCTGCATCTACATGTTCAATATGTGGAGCTACTCCACGACAAATGAACAATTTGACTAAAGTGTCGCTAGGCCTGAAAATAAAAGTTCGTATCAATATGGACTGTTGACATAACATGCCTGAATTTGGTGATTAGAAATTATATTACATATTTCCTACAACCTGTCTTTCTAAATATGGTCAGCTAAAAGTGAAGAGAAAAAACAACAAAAGAAAGAGATGAAGACCTTGATACAGAAAAGTTTTTGTGAGCATCTAGGGTTAATCGTTGACAAACCAACACAAGTATTCATAAGTAACCAAAACTGCTCCTCTGAAATCACTGGAGTAAATGAAAACTTGATTAAGCGACTATACATAATTCTACAAACTCTCTCCTCAGGTGTTATAATAAATGCTGAAAGTTTTGGTGCATATGCTACAGAAATTGCCCACATTTATGTAAGTGATTATAGCTAGTACTACATGCTGTCTTCAGTAAACAAAATTTTACTTCATGGAGAAAATATCATAAAACATTTTGTAGTACTGCCTATCGGTCATTTGTAATCTTCTGTACACATCCTATCCCTACATCTCCAGTATTAAAAAACCGTACAGCAAAAATGTCCAAGATCTTGACGAAGATACTTTCCAGCTTTTGAAAGTTGACTTATAATTTATTCCATAAAAACTCACTGTATAAAAATTGTTATTAATAAACTATTCTGAATATTTCTATAATAAGCATTTTATAAACTCTTGAAAATATTCATGTAAATGTTGAAATATATGCAAATTAATTAATTACAAGCACCAATTGAAAAATCAAATTAATAAACCAATTATACCTAATATATTTTTTTTAATTCTGATTTACTCCCGACAAGGCTGCAAGCAACCACTATTAAGTTGGGATTTACTAGAAAAAAAGAATAGAGTTTAGAGCAAGGAAACAATTGACATAAGACTTAAAAAGTTGAAGGTTGTATGAGTCAGGAAAACATGAAGAGTTCCAAAGGGTTGAAGTGCAGGAAAAAAAGCTAGACGAATAAAAGTTTTTGGAGCATACAAAGACAGATACAGTAAGGGAATGAGACTTTAATAAATAACGAGTCAAGCGAGAATGAGTTTTGGTTGGTGGAACTAAAGATAAAAGCTCCTTTAAGCAGCGGTCATGATAGTATGTGTTGAAAAGAGAAAAAGATGCATTTTTATGACAATGGGAAAGAGGCTCAAGCTCAGCAGATAGACTGGGTCCAACTACGTTTACAATGCATTTTTGGACCTTGTCTAGAAGAGAAAATGACAACAGTATTCCATACAGGGATGAATAAGAGAATTGTAGATTTGCAGAATGAAATCAGGAGAAAATGGAGAGCGCAATAAAGAGAAGCAACCTTAGCAGATGCTAACTTAGCAATCGATTGCTATAAGGAAAATGTTTGTTAAAAAATTTAAAAAGTACATGTTTGCTTTTGTCTAGAGTTTAGCAGAAAGCTTGTATAAATGTTTTATATATATGTATATAAATTCAATATGAATATATTTTCCAATTCAATAAGCAATTTATGTATTTTTTGCTGTTTCGAATACTTTCAAAGTTTTTTCATATAACTAAAAAGAACCACATTAGTTAAAAATAAAATAAAAACGATAATTTTGAAGTTTTTAAATTTTATTTACAAATTTTAAGTAAAAGAAAAGTTTGGCATTGTGAAAACTTTAAGTAGGTAAAATAAATAATACAAATTTAACACAATAAATTTGATATAATATAATCTTACACTGACTAATGATATATAATTTGTTAAGATATGAAAGTACGGTTTTGATATAAAAATCTAGTGTGAAAGTACATTTTTGATATAAAAATCTAGATAAAAGTTTATACTAACTTGTTGAAAACAAGTTCCATAACTGAAATCTCAAAATCAAATATATTATTTTTGATTATCTCAATAATTTTATATTTAAATTTAAATCACAACAACTTTTTGAGATTTAGTAAAAAATTATTAAAAAAATTATTATTAGTGGTCCGGACCCATAAAATACGGGTCTTGGTAAGTCTGTTCTATACTGAGCATTTCTTTGTTTTAAAAAATTGAAAAAGTTATTGAAAAAATAAATTGAAGTGCAAGGATTTGAACCACGGCATTTCACTTCAGAACGCTGAAAGCTTCAGTCACTAAAGCGTATTGTTCAAAGAATGTTTTAACACTGTTTAATAAACAAAAACTTTATAAAATGGCAAATAAATGCTATAAATCAAATTAAGGAGATGCCGTCACACTGCAATTTTAAAGAAAAAGTAACAACTATGAAACTTGATACATATTTTAATATTACATAATTTGAAGTTTATATAAGTTAGATATTCGCATTTACACTTGTTCACTTTTCTAATTCACAAAAAGTGCAGCGACTCTTTCTCGCCATTAAGTTGGCTGCTGCGAGTTCTGTGCAAACACACACAAACAATTTTAGTTTTATTGATATGTATTTATTATTTAATTTAAATCAAAAATATTCAGCTCAAAAGTTTTTTTTTAAACACTTTTTTTATTATAAACACAGCTTGTATTGGCACTTGGGGATTCCTTTAACATTTTTTGATTTAGGGCTGCAACCTCATTAGTGGATAACAAAAAGGGTTCTATAGCCAACATTAAAAAGGCAAAGTAAAAACTCATGATATATATATAAATATATCAGGCTAGGACAGGAATGGCGTGTGATCAAATGCTATTGCTGACCATGCAAATGATTTTTTTGTTGACAACTTGACTACATAATATTTAGATGTTTTGATGATTTAAACATTTCAGAAACGAAATGAAAAAAAATGCTAAGCTAAACTTAAGCTAGGAAAAAAATTAAAAAAACTAAAGAAAAAAGAAAACGATTCCTTACAAAAAAGAAAATATATAAGCTTTAAAAAAAAACTCAAAATCGAAGCAACAATTACTTATTTGTTACATTTTTAATTGTGTTTGAAATAAATTACTTTAAAACTTTTGAAATGTCTTATTAAAGTCACGCAAAACACTTTTACAAATTACTTCTTTTGATTGTTTAATAAATGAACAATTTATATTTTTATTATTGAAAAGTGAAACTAAATTATTGAAAAGAAAAAAATATTATAATTTTAAACTGTATAAACATTTTTTGCAAAAAAAAATTTTTTTTAAATAGTAATTTTTAATCATTTCATGCTCTAATTAGTAAGTCTATATATATATATATATATATATATATATATATATATATATATATATATATATATATATATATATATATATATATATATATATATATATATATAACAACTCATTGTTGTTACTATATTATTTACAATAATATTGGATTTTTTTTTCATCACATACCACTATATATTTTTATAGCAGTATGATAAATAATCACATTAAAATTACTTAATCAAAAACCACTTACGATCTCTATCATGATTAAATCCCATAGAATGTCCAAACTCATGACCAACTACAATAGTTGTTTCGCTTATGCTTTCGTAGTACCACTATAAAGTATAAGTTATATATATGTTTTTATGTTTATGTTATATATTTTTTTATGTTTTTACATATACACTATATATATGTTTTTATATAAACGTTATTTATATGTTTATATATATATATATATTTGTTTTTATAAATACATTATAAATTTGTTTTTATACTACTGTGATCAAAAAGTAAGGTGAATTTTTAATTTAAACTTCCGGCCTTATTCGAATCGTCCAATCTTTTTTATTTTTAAGTTGGTAGGAATGTCATTAACATTTGCGCCAAATTACATGTCAAACTCATAATTATTTTTTTTTGTTTACGCTTGTTTCTGAAGTACCAAAAGTGCATTCGGCGATTTTCACGATGTCTAATTTTGTTGAGCAAAGAAGTGCTATTAAATTTTGTTTGCGGAATGATATTTCTGCTGCTGAAACGTATCGAATGTTGCAAAAGGCCTTCGGTGAAGAAACTATGTCTCAAAAAATGTTTACAAGTGGTACAAAGACTTCAAAGAAGGCCGAGAACGTGTTGATGACTTGGAATGCTCCGGACGACCATCGACTTCGATTGATGATCGCCACATCAACAAAATCAAAGAATTGGTGCTTGCAAATTGTCTGTTAACCATTCGAGACCTTGTTGACATGGTTGGAATATCATTTGGGTCGGTGCAAGCGATTTTGAAGGATCATTTGGGCCTCAGAAGACTCAAATCACGTTTGGTGCCGAAATTTCTCAATTTCTTTGAAAAAGAGCGTCGCGTTAAAACGTGTGAAGCAATGCTTTCTGACTATCAAGACGTCTACAAACAAATTATTACTGGCGATGAGACTTGGGTCTACGCATACGACCCTGAAACAACCGACCAATCGAGTGAATACCGTGAAAAAGGCGAGCCGAGACCGAAGTAACCACGTCAAAGTCGCTCAAAAATCAAGGTCATGTTGACTGTTTTCTTTGATTATTGTGGTGTCGTGCACTACGAATTCCTTCCAACTGGCCAAACTGTCAACAAGGAATATTATTTAAGCGTTATGCGACGTTTGCGTGAAGCTATTCGCAAAATGAGACCGGAATTATGGGCAATAACTCTTGGATTTTGCACCACGATAATGCGCCTTCGCACACAGCACTGGTTCTTCGTGAGTTTTTCGCCAAAAACTCTACCTATGTTGCTCCACAACCACCGTATTCGCCCGACTTAGCACCGTGTGACTTCTGGCTGTTCCCAAAGCTCAAGAGACCACTCCGGGGAAATCGTTTTGAGTCCATTGAAGAGATCCAACGTGAATCGGCACGCGCATTGAAGGCTATCCCTACCGAGGACTTTTCGGCATGCTTCGAAGACTGGAAAAAACGTTGGCAAAAGTGCATTGGGGCCGGGGGGATTATTTTGAGGGGGACGATACAGATTTGGAAGAATAAATAAAGATTTTTCATTTTATAAAAAAATTCACCTTACTTTTTGATCACAGTAGTAAATACACTATTTATATGTTTTTTTACCACTGGTAAAAGGGTAAATAAAAGGTTTCTTAATTCTATAGAATTTTTAATGAAAAAAATTGTTTCAAGCTTACTTGAGCAAAGTATGTTGAATCAGATGTGCATATTCCTCCTAAATAGCTTAAGCCACGAGCATCCTCCCACTCTTTATGACTGAAAAAAAATACATAACTATTTTAATAACAAAAAAAATCAATCAAAAAATATCACTTCTATTACTTCTCTATGCAGTTGTGTAATATGTTTACCAGTATGCAAACAACCTGAATTAATTATTTTTATGTTGCCCCTCTTGCCCTCTTTGCCATTGAACTTTTATTTTTGACTGAATTTAATCTAGTAGGTACAACCATTATTTAAAAAAGTATTGCAGCATTTAAATTTGTTTTAAAATGAATGAATTGCAAGAGTTAAAAACAAAACTAAGGGTTTTGTGGGGTATATAGCAATAATATAATATTTTGACTAATCATGTAAACTTGTTTATATTTTGAAATATATTATTTTAAGTTTAAATCATTTTGTTTAAAAAGTTATTAGATAATGAATCAACAAAAATATTTATATCTTTACTTTAATAATAATGAAGCTCACTGAATTTGACTTATTTGAAACTTTTATGGCTGAGGAAAATAAACAACTAAAAACAATTTTTGCAAATGTAGCAGGTTGTATACTAATAATTGCTACAACACCTGGCTCCAATGAATTATCATTTGCACAAAAAAGAATTAGTTCAAAATAGCTGGCAAAGATCTGCATCTGAAGAAAAACAAACTTAAAAAAATGGGCTATGCAAAAATGGGCTATCCAAAAATGGGCTACAATTCAACGCTGGTAAGGAAACCATGCTTAGAAAGTATGTTAAAGAATAACTCTTTCAATAAGGTTCCAATAGAAACAATGTCAATTTAAACAGATCTCTTGGTAGGCATTCATATACAAACCAAAAACTCTTTCAACTGCTGGTTTTAATATATTACCTAGTTGGAAATATCTCAGAAGAAAACAATCTGTAGTAACACCAATTATTATGAATTATCTTGAATCTTATTCTGGTGTTCTATTTCAGGCTATTAAACTGGCAACACAAAGGATATTAGAGAACATTTTTAAGATATAAATATTGAAAATATACAAATGAAAGCAAAGTTTAGATTTGATGGTAGTGGAAGCCATCTAATATTTAATTAAAAAGATAATGTTAACACTAGCAATATCACACTGACAATGTTCTGTCTATTTTCACTTGAAACAGAAGCAGATTTGTTAATATGGTTGCAAAAGTCACCAAATGCTCCACTGAGTCACAAAGTGCTGAGTCTTCAAATGGAAAAAGAATCAAGAGAAACTCTTTAATCAGTGTCTGTCTTTAATTCAGACATCGAAGAGTTAAAAAATAAAGATTTCCTTATGTATAAAAAGAGAAAATATTTTAATGTAAAAGTGATAGTGCAATCATATATGATAGATATGAAAGCAGCAAATCTTTCCTTAGGAGTTGAAGGTACATATTTTGATCTGTCCACATGCTCAAAAGATCAGTGTTTGAATATTGAAAGAATTAAAAAAATAATAACTAAGAATTAAATATTTAACCAACTTGAACAAGAAGGCGGTTCTTTACTTAAATTAAAACCTTGATTATATCACAAGGGACGGACAACCTTTCAAACCATTTCCAACCTGTAAAATGTAAAACCAATACAAGTTGGTATATTGATGTAAAACCAATACAAGTTGGTATCTTGTAATAGTGTTCATATTATTCTATATTCTTCATATGTGAACATTGGTATTAAAAATTATTACATTTAAAAATTAATGATATTTTTATAGCCGTTTCATGCTTTACTGGGCATTTCATGACGACTGTTGTACATGTGAAAGCTGGCGTTTTTGATTGGTCTGAGTCTCCTTTCAGTGCATCAAATAGATTTCTGAAGTAAGCAGAGACTTTATTACAAACAGAGGAACAACAACAGGTTATATAGCTAACTATTTTGCAAAAAATCAAACAGGGATTAAATTATTGCACAATTGCCTGTTCAATATCATGCAACATTTCAAAAGTTCAAATTGGCGCTCTCAGTAATTCTTTGAGTATTTTCCTTAAAAAGAAAAATTTATGTGGAACAATAAAGCTATTGTACAGATTTTTATTTATTCCTATTTAACGAGTTTCCGCCTGTTACAAAAATAAATTTACCTGGACCATGGATCAGTATAGCACTGTCACTTCACAAACTGATTGGTCATTCTTGAGAGCTAATTTTAAATAATGAGGAAAATGGCTTTGAAAATCTTTATGATTCAGGAATAAAAGGTAACAAAATATTAGGATTGACAAGAATAACTAGACAAGACTAGAGACAGACAGACTAGACAAGAAAAAACTCCTAAATTGTCATTTTAACAGACACCATTAACCGAATGTGGATATCATCTGATCAAATTATTTTTGACAAGTGATAGAAGTCAAAACCATTCTGCAAATTTTGGTATGAAAGAGGACATTCTGATAAATATTGTCAAAAACAAAATGTCACTAATAACATTTGATCTGAAGATGACATATTTTAAAATGTTAACATATAAATAAATTACGTAATTTAGTACTTCCTTTGATAATTCTTATTGTTTTTTATTCATTAATTTTTATATCATTAATGTACCTATGTGAATTTTGCATTACAAAATATAAATACATATTTATAAACACTTATATGTATTTTTGTTATAACCAATAAAAAAGCAAATTTTATGAAATTTTAATTATTTTGCAAAATTATTTTTTAGTTTTTCCAAAAAGTCTTTAATCAACCCCATAGCACTTTCCGTTCAAAAGTTATGAACCAATGTCTGTGACAACAGCTGTTTGACCCGCTGTGTTTTTGACTGAACTGAATAGTGAACTAATTCTGTTTTTATCTGAGACGATTTTTGAAAGATATCACATTGATATCACTGACAATTAATGATACTGACAGTAATACTAAAATAGAAAAAACTTTAACACTTTAAAAAAGAAAGATGTTAAAGGTGCTCAAATCAAATCATATTTGCTTGTGAAATATGAGCAATCTAAACCAGGGTGTTAGTTAGGAAAAAAATTTTACGGCCTTTTTACAAAATTGGGAATTCGTAATAATGTTGCCTTCCTTCTCCTTCTTTCTCATATTTTCCCTTCTCCTGCTCCATAAAATTGCTGCACTGAGTCTAAAAATTAGGAAAAAATTCTTTCTAGCATATAACAAATATTTAAGACATCGGTTAAAGATGAATATGATATCCGTAAATAGCTTTATAGCGCCACAAAAATTAAACTCTGTTTTCTAACACTATATTGCCAAGACAAATTATGCTTGCTTTAATAATAAACATTAGAAAAGAAGTTTAAAATTATATAAAGTTTCAAAAAAAAAATTTTTTGATGTTTAGAAAAAAAAAAAGAGTTGTTTCACCATTATACTTCTATTTAGAAGAATAAAAAACTTACAACTATATTGGGTGTTAGCCTTATTTTATTCTGGTGTTAAAAAAAAAGTATTTCAACACTACTGGAAACTTGAAAATTTTAAAATTTTATTTACTCAAAGAATACCACTTTTCTACTTTTATTTTTAAAACTCATCAATTATTCATAAACTTTCAAAAACTCATCAAATATT
This sequence comes from Hydra vulgaris, assembly GCF_038396675.1. Classification (NCBI taxonomy): domain Eukaryota; kingdom Metazoa; phylum Cnidaria; class Hydrozoa; order Anthoathecata; family Hydridae; genus Hydra; species Hydra vulgaris. The sequence goes on from NC_088921.1 coordinate 51,749,244, forward strand.
CATATCTGTTTTTAACTTATTTTATTTTATGTCATCATGATGACATTTGTTAAAAAATTTTAAATTTGATCTTTTTTTAGATTCTTTTTAGATTTTAGATTTATAGACAATATATTCTTTTTTAATATTTAAGTATTTAAGTCTTAAATTCTTTTTAAATCTTAAAAAAAAATTTAAAAAAATGCAATCAATTGTGAGGAAACCTTTTTAAAAAAATATTATAATTATGAAAATAATACTATGTATATTTTCGATATTTGTATACTTGTATTTATTTAGTTATAATTCCAGAAACCATATTAAAAATGACCTTGTCTATATTTTTAGATTGAATAAAATCAACTAATTTAAACTTGAATAACTTTTTATTGAATAACATTGTTAAATATTAACTGCAAAAAGCTGCAGAAAGAAAAATCCAAAACTTTATTTAAATAAGCTTTTTTTTATTGACACCAAATATTAACTACAAAAGATATAGATTTTTTTTAAAAAAAGAAGTAATCTAAGAGACTTGCACATCAGAGGAAAAATAAAAAGTTTTTTTGTAGAGGAGGGTGGGGCACCGTGAAACATTGTAATTGTGTAGGCATTTTAAGAATTGTGACAACCACTTTCATTTGGTGAAACAGATACAACTAGAGCTATGTTTTGACAAAAAAAAATTTATCATTTGACATTAAATGAACAATATTTGTGCTTTTTTGATGACAAACTATTTCAGTTTTTAAAGTTTATAAGCTTTAAGGTATTTTATTCAAGATGTCTATTAATGAGTAACATTACTTTGTAAATTACAATCCATAAGCTCTTTACTTCATTAATCAAAATTATTTAAAAAACAAATTAATATTAAAAACAAAGCAATTGTTTTCTATAAAGAAATATGAGAGAACTTGATACAACATTTGTGGGGGGCCCTAAAACTGTAAAATAGTACTCCATTGTGTCATGAACAATTCTAAAAATGCTTAAAAATGATATTTAAAACAATATTTTATCTGGATTACTGAAATGCGATTTGAATTATTGGATGCATTATTTGATTATAATTATAAATTTGTCTGTCTTAAAGGTATAAATCTGCCTTTTCTCTACGTTTTATACTTTTTATTTACTTTTTTAATGATGCTCATAGTTTGTATAATGGTGTGGTACCGTGATAACACGACAAACTAAAAAATTTGTTACGAAGCAAAAATCAAGTGTGTTATGGTGCTCCATTCTTCTCTATCTAATTTTTAGTTTTTTAAGTAGCATTTTTAAATTTTCAATTTAAATTAAATGTTCAAAAAACAACTTTTAATAAAATTGTACATAACTTCTTCTTTTATATAAGTAATTGACATACAACATTACATAAGAAAACTATCGCTTTGCCTTTTTTATTTAATTTTTTTAACAAACTATTTTATTTTTTAATTTAAATAAAACGTTTGGTTATTAAGCCACAAGAAAAGGTTGAGGTGTAAAAAATTCATTGATTTGCACAAATCTTGAGCTAAACTGTGCTGGCTAAACTTTTGAGGTAACATTATTTGAAGGTGTTACACCTAACAAATTTTTTATTTTCTAAAATTGATTTTCTTGCTAAAATTTTTACATAGTACTTGATGATGTTAAAAGACTTTGCAAAAAATTTATTGCATAACTTAAGTTACCAATTTTACAAACTACAAGCAGGGGAAATTCTAAGTAATTTTTGTTAATAAAGATTTTAATTTTAGTTGGCAAAATTAAAATTATGCAGAAAATAACAATTTTCTTCTAAGTTTTTAAAAAAGGGTTTTAAAATGGCAATTTTCTTTAAAGTTTTATTTCATTATAAAGTTACCATTTTTTTTTTATATTTTTAATAATATTTAAAAACTATTAACTTGCAAAAATTTTTCAAACTATGATAAAACTTTGTATACAATTTGGCAAACCTTAGCCAGAGAATCGAATCTTTGTTGTTCTTAAATTTGGAATTTTAACTATATGAGCATTTGGAAATTCTAAGTATAACGGCACCCCACAGGTTTGCAAACACCATATTAAACTAATTTTTTTTCCGCATTTTCAATCTATTTATATGAATAATAACTTTAACAAATTTAGGGAGTAATAAAAGCTGTAGGATTTTTATGGAAATACAAACCAGGTTTTATTTTTAAAATGAAAAAACATATTTTTTTAGGTGAGCTGACTTTTTAATTTTAATCAAATTTTTGACATGGTTTCTATGGTTTCTTAAGAAAACCTGGTTTCTATGTAGAACTCAGCTTTCTATTTATTTACAAGAGAAGTAATGATGTTATATTTATTTCATTAGCTTAGCTTAGTTTTTTTTTTTTTACATATTACATCTAAAAATAAGGGGTGTTTATCTCCCTCATCACTGTTCTCCAAATTAAATGTAAACACAATCTATGTTGCCAAAAAAATCTGAACTAAATGCTAAGTATGTAAATTTTTAAAATTAAAACATATCACTTTTTGCTTTTTTTTTACTATATTTTAAATATAGTCAGCCATTATGGCATTCAAAATAAATTATTTACGGCTTCTTTCCAGATATAATTATTATTTTCCAACATGGCGACAGAATTTAAAATGTGTACTTGTGCAGTTTGCTTGACAAATAAATAAATGTCTAACGCTTATAACACCCTCAGTATGCAAAAATATTCAAGAATACATTTGGCCAAACTTTGATATTGATCTTGATGTTTGTCCTTCAGTAGTTTGTTCCAACTGCAAAAGAAACTTGTTTAGTCTAAACAAAGGAGAAACTGCATATCTTTCCAACTGGTTAGAGAGTATATCAAAGGTACTTTTATATGAGTTAATTATTACTTATATATATGTGTATGTATATATATATATATATATATATATATATATATATATATATATATATATATATATATATATATATATATATATATATATATATATATATAGGTTGATAGCAGTATTAGACGAACCTCCTCACTGCTAGGTATCCAAACAAATGTTGATACAGAGCCAAATACAACTGAGATACATGTTGATACAGAGCCAAATACAACTATTTTAAATACAACTGAGAAAATCTGTAGTCTTTGCTATTTAATTCTTGGTATGAATAATAAATATTACGGTTTTATAATTTAAATAAATTTTATTGAAATGTATTTTTCCTTTATTTTTTATCAATCAATTCTGTTATATAAAAAAGTTTATAATGTATAAATAATCCACAACTATTTAGATTCTTTTTACAAGTGCAAATATTTTGCACTTGTAGATATTGTTAACTTGTTTGTTCAAATACATTTTTAAAAGTTTATATTGTTTTTAATAACTTTAAAATTCTATATCGTTTGATAAATCTTAAAATCAAACTGTAAAGTTTGATTCAATAGTTTTATTGTTTTATTTCTTATTCAATTTTTAGTTATTTTAAAATACTTGTTAAATTATCACTGTTAATTTTAGGCAGAGGAGTTCCTCATACTTGTTGCAAAAGTAACGCTGTAAGCAATATCAAAGGTATCAGTGAGTCGCTTGGAGAGAAAAATGCAGAACAAATAGTTTCTGGATTGTTAAAACGCAAAATGGAACGTGAAAACATTGTAAGCGGAGAGCAGTTCATGTTGTCTACAGGTGGAAATCTTCTCTCGGTTACAGTTGGAGTTAATAAAATTGAGTCAAAAAGAAAGAAAGTAAACCAGATCTCATTCCAAACTATTATGGAGCTATCGAATGAATTAGAACTTCCTAAAAACGAAACAAAAATATTATATTCTACTTTACGGAGGAACGTAACTGGTGTTGTAGAATCAAGTATTAATATTAAAATGACTGAATTAGAGGAAACTCTTGATTCTTTATATGAATGCAAAACTGAAAGAGGAACTGGTTGACGGAGATCAGACAGTTTTTAGAGATATAGTTTATGTAAAAAATACAACAGAATTTATAAAATTTATAACAGAAAAAAGAGGTATTGATAACTTTAATGCGATGGTAAGAATTTCTATAGATGGTGGTCAAAACTTTTTAAAAGTTATCATTAATGCTTTTGATCCAAAAAATCACTATTCTTCATCTGAAAAATATGAAGATTCTGGCGTAAAACGTTGTTATATTCTTGTCATTTTGGAGTTGGTTTCAGAGGAAAATCTCCAAAAATTATTCGTTCCTCTAAAACTTGAAGAAGTAAATTTTAGTTTTGCATTTGATTTAAAGTGTGCAAACAGTATTTTTGGACTATCAGGTCACTCTGGTAAATATGCCTGTTTGTATTGTGAAGGAGAATGCTCGCTAGAAACAGGAAAACTTTACTCTCCATAGACCTGTGTTATGATCAATATGTATGTAATGGGAAAAAAAGATTGAAAATGCAGGAATACAAAAATGTTATCAATCCTCGTTTAATTTACTTACAAGAAGAACAAGAAACTCTTCTTGAACACATTGTTCCTCCACCTGAGCTCCACATTTTGATGGGAGTTGTAGATAAATTTTGTACTTTACTTTTGTGTGTTTGGCCACCTTTTGAAAATTGGTTGAAAACACATTACATACTTATGAGAGGGTATCATGGTGTAGGTTTAGATGGAAACAATGCAAATAGATTAATGTCCTTGTTAGATGTTTTGGAGAGAGATCTCACCTTTGCTGCAGCAATTAATACTTTACCGATAGTTAATTGTTTGCGTAAATTTTTATTAATACAATCAGCAGTGTTTGGTTTGGAACTGGGTATAGATAATTCTGTTAAAATTGAAGACTTCAAAAGTTCACTTTTTAATCTTCAACTGTATACCAAAGATATTTTTGACTATAATTTAACAGTTTCATAGAAAATTCATATTTTAGTGTGTCACAATCTCCCTTTTGTAGAACACAATAATACTAGCTTAAGTAACTATGCAGAACAATGTGGTGAAGCTGTTCATCACAAATTTTAAAAAACTTGGGTGAATTATAAAAGAACTATTGGACACAAAAATTATGCAGAAAAAAATCTGCTGTAGTTAATTTCAATTTAAACAAACAATAGTGAAAACATCATTTGAGTTATAAATATATTTATTGAGTGTTTTTTTTTTAATATAATAGATAAATATTATTGTGTTATTTTGACAACCATAATGGCTGAATTTATTTTAACTTTAAAAGAAAAAAAGAAAGAAATGACGTGTTTTAATTTTTAAATTTTACATACTTAGCACTTAGTTCAGATTTTTTTGGCAACATAAATTGTGTTTACTATTGCATATGATTGATATAATGCAAAAAAAATGGGAGTGGGGAGAGTTTCAACCTGCTGGTCAATTTGGAGAACAGTGTCATCCTAATTTAATTTTATCTCTCCTAACAAATGCAATTTTATTAAATAAAAACTACATTTGCTATTTATGATAATTATTTCGCCTTTACCAAAATGATAATTATTTTGCCTTTACCAAAATAAAACATACTCACATCAAAAGCCCAGCATTATCAAAATCAATCTTTTCTTTGAAAGGAGATTTTTTTTTAATTTCATTGTTGATATAGTTCTTAAATTTTTTTAAATGATCTGATGAATCATCTGCAGCAAAATTTTTTTTTAGGAAATCAATGGCAACAACTACTAGCCGCATATTGATCGCTTGATAAGACTAATTAATAAAGAAAAATAAAAAAATACAAGTAAAAAAAAATATAAATTTTCATTAAAAAACTACATTTAATTTTATGCCAATAACAATAATTTAGTTAATGAAATTAGACTACAAATATTTAAAATGATTTATGAAATGAAATTCTATTTATTTATGATTAAAAATAACTTAAAATAAATTAAACAAGATAAAATTATACAAAAATAAAAACGCAATTATAATATTAAAACCTTATCAACTTGAGCATACACATTGAGGATGCGCTCAATCAATAAAGATTCATTGTTGTTATATTTTGGAAGCTAGAATATTTAAATAAAATAGATTTCACAATTAATCAATGATAAGTATATATAATATATGTTTTATGTATATATATATATATATATATATATATATATATATATATATATATATATATATATATATATATATATATATTATTGCTCTGTTCTTTAAGAACATTGAGCACTCTATTTGTAAAATACACTAACATAATTTACATATATATATACATATATATATATATATTTATATACATATATATATATTTATATGTGTATATACATATATATATATATATACATATATATATATATATGTATGCATATATACGTATCTATATATATATATATATATATATATATATATATATATATATATATAATATATATATATATATATATATATATATATATATATATATATATATATATATATGTATATATATATATATATATATATACATATATATATTCTTTAAGAACATTGAGCACTCTATTTGTAAAATACACTAACATAATTTACATATATATATACATATATATATATATTTATATACATATATATATATTTATATGTGTATATACATATATATATATATACATATATATATATATGTATGCATATATACGTATCTATATATATATATATATATATATATATATATATATATATATATATATATATATATATATATATATATATATATATATATATATATATATATATATATATATATATATATATATATATATATATATATATATATATATATATATATATATATATATATATATGTATATATATTTAAAAAAAAAAACATTTTTAAAAGTACTTAGACTTTTGTGTTATACAAGACAATCATCAGCTATTATTAAATATGTTGTTTTTCATTTAAAAAAATTTAAATATAAATATTTATTGCTCTATTATTGTAATATTGAGGTATTAAACCTACAAAAATTTGTGTATTATTTTGAAATAACATAATATATAAACAATAAATCAGTATACATATATTATATACTCAGTATACATTGTATATAATCAATATATATTGCATATAATCAATATACATACATATAATATATATGCATATATATAAATATATATATATGTGTATATATATATATATATATATCAAGGATGCGGAGTCCTAAAAGGTTTCCGGCTTTATAACTTTATTTTTTCATGGTCTCTGGTGTCCAGAAGCTTTAAACATGTTGGTTGATTAATGATCTTCTATAAAAAAAAAATTATGATATTCAATGACTTGGAACTTATTGTTTTTAAGCCCAGAGTCCTGGAGTCCCGGAATCCTTGCCGCCATTATACCTAAGGACTCCGGGTTCAAAAATTAATTGCTTTTCTGACCTATAAGTCTTGATTTATTCCCAAATAATAGCCCATAAGCTTTTTTTATATTTTTAAAGCTCCTGCATACCAAAAACTAAAATATCACTTAACAAAAATATTTTTATTTGACACTGTGTTTCATCAATAAAGACTCATTAAAAATCTGGTTTCTGATGAAACACAGTGTTAAATGAAAAAAATTTATGTCAAGTGATTTTCTAATAATTTTTTATATATATATACATATATGTGTGTGTGTGTGTGTGTGTGTGTGTGTGTGTGTGTGTGTGTGTGTGTGTGTGTGTGTGTGTGTGTGTGTGAGTGTGTGTGTGTGTGTGTACTTGGATTATTTTAATTAAAATCATTTTTATATTAAGTATAATAATCAATATACATACATACATACATACATACATACATACATACATACATACATACATACATACATACATACATACATACATACATACATACATACATACATACATATATGGGCAATTCCGCAGTTACTAACAGGACATTTTGATTTTTGTAATGTCACATTTTTAGATATATATTTTTTATTTTAACAGATTGGATGTTTGTATATGTATGAATCATCCCAAAATCATTTATTTGTTTTCCTGTACTTTGCAAATTCCTTTAATTATTATAAGTTTAGGAATTATAGTTAATTATATGCTGTGCTACTTACGGAACACAAAAAAACATTGCATTAAACCTGTTGTTTTCAGTTGAATATTTCAAGCCAAATATTTAACCGACACACACTGGCTTCTTAAATTAAAATAAGTAGCTATTATTCTGCATAAAATTATTCTAATGATTTTTTTAGCTATTTATTTATATATCTTAAATCAAATTAGTTATTGTTACTTACGGGGACAATTATACGGTTTTATCAAAATGTAGTTTTGCTACCATTTATATAGAAAGTATGACGCAAGACTCCAATTTGAAATTAAAAACAAAAAAATAAC